>NC_134022.1:16728529-17033172 GCF_040712315.1 Castanea sativa
CTAAACCAGCCAAAGTATGATTTTCTTGTTATGGAAAGATCTAGGTAATGATAGACACCATCTCCACCTAGAAAATGGATCACTCATATGTGGTGCCTGCCTTAAGGCAGTTTGCCTATTTGTTGGATTGACCATTTGAATATGAACAAATTCTTCCCACATGTTTTGGGTTTGGATAGGTAAGGAATTTCTTTAGAGATTAATCTTACTTTTGGGAAACTGTTTTTGGACTGCTGATTAATGATAGACAACTCTCCACCTAGAAAATGCATCACTCATAAGTGGTGCCTGCCTTATGGCAGTTTTCCTATTGTTGGATTGACCATTTGAATATGAAAAAATTCTTCCCACATTTTTTCTAGTTTTCAAGTGGGTATGGATAGGTAGGGAATCCTTATAGAAGATTAATCTTACTTTTGGGAAACTGTTTTTGGACTGCTGAACTGGTCAACGATTTTGATTTTGGTGCAATATATTGGCCTTGACATTCTGAATGTATTTGGAGGGTCATTGGAAAAAATTCAGTGTGTGCGTGTGTATATAATAAAAGTTGTGTTCTACGTGTTGTGGTTTTGCTAAGTGGACGTCCTCTCCTTTTTCTTTATATGTTTTTTTTCATTTTTTTCTCATATTTTCATGTGACACACTTTAAGTACATCAAAATTATATTTGTTTCACATGAAGCTCTACTACCAAAGTTTCAAGAAGTTTAAAAATACTATTCTCATTAGAAATCTATTATTTTCTAGATATTTAAAAAGAAATGCATTAGTTATTTCAAAATTTTAAAATCATCTGCCTTAAAATTTTGTTTTAATAATTCTTTTTTCTTTTTTTAATTAATCTATCCATTGCATGAGCATAATACTTGTGTTTAGTATAAAGTAAGCCAATGCCCTCTATCATAAATGACCCATCCTCACTTTCTAAGAGCAAGGTGAAAGGTTACATCATGATTCAAATCCACAGGGTACATCAGACATGTGTATTATATATATAATCTTAGTATAAAGTAAGTTCAACCAATACACCCTCCACCAACTTTTGTGGGACACATGTTTTGCCATGTCACAGAGCAATAACCTTCCCCTTGGTTCCAGATGTTAGTACCCTTCCAATGTATGACCTCAAATGTGTGACCTCACTCTTCTTCTTCTTCTTCTTCTTCTTCTTTTTTTCCAATTGAAAGTTATGCAAACTTTGACTCTCAAGCACTACATGGATGGAACCACTTTCAATGACTAACCTATTTCTTTAATTCCCCCTGCAAAGTTTCAATGTCTAATCAATTTATTATTATCAAAAACTTTTACCTTTATCTACCTTTTCTCAAAAAAAGTTTTACCTATAAAAAAAATGTCTAACCAACTTAATTTATCAAAGCATGGCAAATATGGGAAGATATATAATCAAACAGTGTCAGTGATGAAATGAGCCCCACAAAGAGTCAAAAAATTCAAATTAGGTGGTGTTCATACTGCCTCAGACATTGTGGACACAGGCATAAACAATGCAGAATGTCATCTAGTATAATCAGCGAGTTAAGGCTTATTTTTTCAATCTAACTTGTAGGCTTGCACCCAAATTAGAATAGTTTTAACCTTTTTTTTTCCCCACAAAAAGTGGTTAGGAACTCACTATTTTGCCTCTCAAAACATAATAAGATGATTCTGGAAGACAAATTCTAATGTTCTCCAATGCTAAGGAAGGTTACCAGCATAACTTTTCATGGCTGGCAATATTCATATTGACCTAAAATCCCATTACTATGATAATACTTGGTCATCATTACATGGAACAAATTCCTTTTCATCTCTCTTATCATATTAGTTTGTCTCATCAAACAAATTCCTTTCTGTATATGTATATAATTCCTTTCTGTTGGCTTCACTATGCCTTATTTCTTTCCTTATCTTGAAAAGTGCTTTGTCTATTTTCAGATGCCAAGAAGCAGATTCAAACATTTGCCTCCCAGACTATTGCAACTCGTCTCTCATCTACAATTCAGTCAGCATTTAGTGTGGTATAAGTTGTTTGAGAGGAAAAGAGCTTACCAAAACTATATTGATCCCATATACTCCTTATCATGAACTGGGCTTCTTTGAATATTTTCGATAGGCTTCTGCAGAAATATCTCCCCTCTCGCCCTTGTTTGTTTTATCAATTTTTTCGATGACCAACATTAGATAAATGTTGTTACCAGTTATTAGGATTTCTCAATGCATTTTCATTGTATATCCTCATGTTGGGAAGCTTGAATTTCTACAGCTCCCTACCCAAAAAAGAACAAATATGTAAAGCTTAAACTTCTTGTAACCCATTGAAATGTGATAATGTTAATACCCATTGATAAACTTAATAATGCTCTGAGTACTTTTGGTTGTGCATGTAGAGTTGGAAAACCTAGTTGAAATTTTGTGTGATTGTCATCAGTGAAAATTAGCTTATCTTCCCTGCACAGTCACAGAGATGTAAGTATGAGGTCCATTATGTGGTATAAAAAAAGAGGTCAATTGTGTGTGCAAAGTGAGAAGGAAATTGAGCCAGCATTCCCTTGTGGAATGTGAATGTTGTCGGAAAATAGCTCCTTGTAGGGGGTATCAAGAGGCTTGCATATGTTTGGGTAGAGTTGCCTGGAATATGAGAGGAGATGCTCCCACTATAGGATAAAATACCATGCCAAGAATTGTAAGCTTAAAGTTTTTTATATTGAATTATTGATCCCTAACGTCAAAAGTGCGATATCATTTTGCATTATTTTAAGAAACCATCATAATGAGCGTTCAATATTGATTTCATGACTGACTTAAAAGACTCTTTGTTAGAGCTTCCTAGACGATGTTAGTGGGAGAAGCTTCTATTATGACCAGGAAAAAAAAAAAAAAAAAACACATGCAGAGTCAGCTGAAAGAGGTATAAGGAGTCATGGACCTTCATAGACAATGCTTCTTAAATCTGCGTCTTTAAAGGGAAAAAAGGGAAGGAAGAAAGCAAAAGGCAAGCTTAGTGGAGTTGCTGCTGGTTTGGCGGATTCAACTTAATTTCTTATAATTTGTGATGGAATTTTGCAAAATGTATGTCCTAAGAAACTTCATTGTCACATTCCATTCAGAGTCCTTGTCCAAAGTTTGCTGTTTTATTAATATACCCCACCAATATTTCTAGCTGTCCTAGGTTAGATTAGTTTTTGTTTTACAAGAAAGAAACTCGTACTGATGATTGGTACCTCCTAACATAGATTTGGCCCCTAGAATACATAATCAACATGTATAGTTCAATTTTTTGCTGGTTTTTTTTTTTGGGTAGAGAACATATGTAATTCAATTAATATAGACTTACCATGGCCTGGAAATGAAATTGTTTATTTTTGTTACCCTGTCAAATGTTGTTGGTATACATTAACGGGACTCATATGGCATAGAGAGTACGTATTAATTATAAGATGTTGTATTTGAATTTTTTTTTTCTTGTTTAAATGTTTATGGTCTCCACAAATTTGGAAAAATATGAAAACCAAATCTGGTAAGCTTTGCCTTTTATTATAGTTTTCTGAAAAAAAAAAAAAGAAAAAAAAAAGGAGGGATTAAGGTGAAAACAAAGAGGTAAAAAGAAGGAAAAGGTCGAGTCCTGTGTGTGTGTGTGTGTGGACTATACTCTTGTTGTTTTGAGTCTTGACATGATTTATTCCTTAGTAGGGTGTGCATTAAGGCTGAATGACCTGTTGGTTTGTTGATAATAAGAATAAGAAAGAATCAAATCATCGGGTCCCTTTACGATGTGGGCCTCCATCACTTGAGGTGCCACTGAATCTAGACTTCCATTTGGGGTTGAAACCACCTTTGCGGATCCTTTTCACATCCTCTGTGGCCACAGTCACGTGGACTTAATCAACGCAGCTGCCTCTTCATCATCATCATTATCGTCATCAACTTCACCCTCATGAACATAAAAAGAAAATAAAAGGGGCGTTAATAATAAGAGTTCATTCATTTATTTAGTTATTATTGGAACAAAATAATAAACAAGAATAACCATATGCATATATCCAATTCCGCCTATTTGGAGGTATTGGGATTTAGAAATAAGGTTGAAAACACTCCATTTGAATAGTTAATATATTATATAGAGATATTATTTAATCAAAAATTTTTAGTCCTACGCTACTAATACTTGAATGGAATAGTTTTAAGGCTACATATTATTTCATAACTATTTACCACAATTTTAAAGTAACAGATTGTAAATGGTTGTCTATCATTTATACATGAACCTATAATTTTTTCTCTACTATTCACTTTCCATCACATCACAATTGTGACAAAGACGTTGTGAGATAAGTTGTAGTACTAAATTTTCTCATTTGAATGTGATAATTACTTTCACATGAGCACTTGTGTCAATACTTGTATAATAGAAATTGACAAAATGTTAGCCAACCAAGCTCAAAATTCACCCACATCAAACCACATAAAGTTGTGTAAAAATACATTTGTTGCTAAAGTAACCATGTAAATTTATACTGACACTATTCATTTGGCATTTAATTATTTTTCTATCCTTTCTTTATGTATCTTGAGAATAAAGGGAGAGAGTAGATGGTAATTGTTACGTGTAAAGAAAGAAAAACAATTAAAAAATTTAAGAAAATTTGATTATTTAATGAAATGTAGTGTAAAATAGATAATTTGATGTGAGGTATATTGAAAGTATGTTTTTATACTATTTTACACTACATTTTATTAATAAAAAAAAGTATATTTTTATACTAAAATAAACAAGAATTTTTGCATGAGCTAATGTGAATTCTGTTTTTTCTTAATATTTTTTATTTATTTATGAGATAATGTGTGTAAGGTCACAATTCGCACTCGAACCCAACAGTATGAAGGATGCAGGCCCAAAAAGCCATATACAATGAAATTTGTAAATTGTGGGCTTGGAATCTAAGTTTTATGAATGTTGGATAACAAAAATGATGGGCTAGATCCCCAATCCATGTGCGACGAACTGATTATATAATAGAAACTCTCCTCGGACGTAAGCCGAGAACAATTTGTATTGTTTTTCCTTGTCTCAAAACTATATTACAATTGAAAGTGGTGTGTACAGTTTTTTTTCTCTTTTTCCTCCGATCCCCCTGCTTGAATGCATTTCCTTTCCTTTTATATCATCCTCCTTCTTCCCTCCATCTTCTACGTATGGCTCAGATCACCAATCTAGATACTTGTCCTATCTACCACTCTCTTGAAGTCTTCAAACAATAGCTGTAAGGCTGATCATTACTGTTCATAGGTCATTTCCTCATTAATGTGACTAGAAAGGTATGTGCAGAGTCTTTAATGCGGTGGTAACAGCTTTCTCTAAGATATTTCTCATTCACTCTCTCTCTCTGTGTGTCCTTATGGAATACATCTTCACCCACCAAACCTCCTAAAATGTCATTCTAAATGTCACGGCGTATAGTATAGTCTTCATTTCATATAGCCGAGGAAATGCCCTTCCTCAAACTATTTTCACCAACCTCCTTCGCAACAGTTTGTTTATGGGACTTTAAGTACAGTATCGTTACTACTCTTAAACCTTCCTCAGACAAATTAATCTCCTCAGATCAGGCCCAAGGCCCAAAAACATATCCTGACCTTTTCACCCTCACAATGTGAATACTCTTAATAATTAACACATCGATTAGATGTAAAATTAGGTTTACAATTAGATGTATCCCTAAACTTATGTAAAGTAAAACTATTTTAATATTCTTAATAAAAAAGAGTAACAATTAATGTACATCGTCCTATATTTTATTTTTATCTTTTGCGCTGGAGGAAAGCTTAAAATCTATCTAGTGCATAATGCTTTGACTTTTAAGTAGGATGGAAATCTTACCTTTGCATAATGTTTTGATTTGTAAGCAGTTGTTGGATGGTAATCTTATCTTGAATTGTGAAAAAAAAAAAAAAAAAAAAAATTGAATTGGAATCTATTACACATTGTAAAATCAGAGGGCACTTTGTTATCACACCATAATTTTTATTTCTTGTTAATTTTATCTTCTCCAATCTTCCTTTTGTTCCAAAACATATTTAAACACAATTTGAAATGGAATGTGAGATTGCTTTTCCTTTTATCTTCTTTTTTTTTTTTTTTTTCATAATCAATGTTATAACCAAAATAAGTCATACAAACCAACCTCTACAATATCATTTCATTTTTTTGTGAGCTGGAAAATTCTTTACATTAAAGATTTAAGTATTTAACCATTCAACAATATAAAATGAAGAAAAAGAATTCATGGAATTGTTAGAATTGAAACTTAGGGTCTATTTGGGATCTATTTATTTTGTTGAAAATGAAAATTTTTTGTTAAAATTAAAATTAAAATTTTTTTGTTAAAAGTATTATAAATAAAAGTAAAAATTAGCTAAAATAGTACAATAAAATTTATAAATAATATAAAAAAATATAACACTGCTTATAAATAATAATAAAAATAAACTAAATAGTAAAATAAACTTATCATTCATATCGAACGAGTTGGACAAGAAGAGCTGAATACTGGAATTTTTTTATATCCAAAAGTCGGACATTTTCTCTTTCACGTTTCCGAAAATAGATGTCTCTTCATGATGTGATCAGGAATTAGACTGTTCTAACTTCCAAGTGGCAGATTTTGTTAAGAAAATGCAAATTTGGGCGGTTTAGCAAAGAGATTTTGTTCTGTACTGTTGAGATTTCCCTATTTCTTTACTCATCCTCTTAATCCGAGTTGACCTTTTATAGCATGTCCTTTATTATACAACCCTAGCCCTAGCCCTAGGAGTAGGACTGGGACTAGACCTTTACCTTAGACCAACTTTGGCCTACCTGCTGTGCACTCATGATTCATCAATCACCAATGCCAACGAATTAGAATCCTTCTCTAAGATGCTCCACTCAATTTGGTAGTACTAATTAGTAATTAGTACAGTCTAGTACACTACCAAAAAAGAAAAAAAATGTTGCTATTTGTGACGGCTAGAGTTCTATAATAAAATCCACAAAACCATCGAAAAAACATACAATTTATCAGCCAGAAAAACAAAATTTATGTGAAACAAATATTGTTTCATAAACATTGATGTAATCAATTACCAATAATGCATAATAAAAATGATAGATCCAATTAAAAATAATACGTTTAACTTTATTTATAATTTGACATTTTAACAAAGAACCGGTTTATGTGTATTGAATGTATACATCACACTCACAATTTATAGATGCCATCGGTAAATAAAGCTCATTGTTATAAGTTTGATACTATATACATCTCAAACATTAAATTTTTTCCTTTAACTAGTTGTAAATAAGTTGTAAAAATAATTGTGCCTTTATTTTAAAAAAGAAAAAGAAAAGAACAATTGTGTATAAAGTCCAATCATAAATTGCTGCCGACGAGTTTAACACGTGGGGAGTACTGCCACTACTGCCACTACATCCTTGTGTATAAAAGGATGTTTTAAAACTGAGGACGAAACTGAGGTTCATGAGTGTGACACCACCAGCATGGAACATTCAAATCAACAAGATATATATATATATATATATATATATATATATATATATATATATATAAAACAAAATGAATTATTATTTCCTTTTCTTCTTGTTTTTCTTTTCCCATCTTCTTAGCATGGAATTCTTGCAAAAAGATATGGCAATTATGTTAAGAGTTTTCATACCCTCCATAAAAAGGCACCAATCGAAAAGAAGCAATATTACGAAAGATGTGTAGCAGCAATCATGAAAGGCCAAGTTTGTTTTTGCAATTTTGGGATAATGTGCTATGAATATGATGTCCTCTATAAACCAAGAGATTGATTTATTACGACTAAAAGGTGGGATTACTATTACATAAAGTGTTTTGACATTCTGTAAGTAACTTTAGAGAGAATACATGCCACCATTAATTAGTGCATGCCCCTTCACCTATACTCTTGCTAGGCACCATAGGATCTGACATTATAGAATTTCTTTTATGATAGTTGGCCATGATCACAATTTCTAAGATATACTTCCTCTTAGTTTTCAATGAAATCATTATAGAAGAAGCTCCCATCTGTATTGGAATTGATCTGTTTGGCAGAATAATACCTTGTTGATTCGAAGATATAAGTAAACTAATATGTACATGTTCATGCTTTGAGTGATTATAAAGATCATGCATGTATGATTCTATTTGTTTGAGACACTGCTTATTGATAAAGTTTTATTTTATAGGTTTTCCATTCAATTATATCATACTATATGTTTTAAGTTTTTTATTTTTCATTTTAATTGAAATTTCAACTAAAATTTTATATTATTGAGAGTCTTATAACTCAGTAGTATTATCTTATTTATTTATTTATTTAGAATTAGTTCATCGCAACTATCTGATTATTCTAATAAGAAAAAAAAAAATTGTGTTCAAATTTGTCTCTCCACTCATAAGAAAAAAAAAAAAAAAATTGACACATTTGTATCTAACGCTATTTCTGTCCCCCTAGTTAAGTTGATGAACATGCCTTTGTTTCAAAAGTAAAATCATAAAACCTTCGAGAAGAAAACCGTGTCTTCTAGGAAAACAAAATTTTACAAGAAATTGTATTTCTTGCCGTGTACACAATCAAGACCTTGTGATTTTCAAGGCTTAGAATTCTTAATCGTCATAAACTTCAATTTGTATGTTCACTCTTTAACAAGTAAAGACTAAAGTGTCATTAACAAAGTGTGGCAGTACAAGTTTGACAAAAGTAAATTAAAAGAACAGGATTTTGTGCACTTTAGGAATTTTTAAAAGAGTAATGATACAGGGACATAATATTTTTCATAACTTCTTATATGGATTGTTGGTGTTATTGAAACAAGCATAACATCACTTTTATAGGGGTCTACCGTAAACATGAATTCTTTTATTGTTAATAATTGTGAATAATATATATTGTGTTCTTAAACTTATTGTTTTCAAATTATAAGGCTATTTATAGAATTGAGATGCTTGGTAAAATCAACAAGTCTAACATGCCTTGCTTATATACCCTAGCCTTTCCTTTTTTTGGTAGCGTCTCTCTTTCTTGTTTTCGACCACCCTCTCTAGCACCAACAATTCTAAATTCGACATTGAAAACCCTAAATTTGGCATTGGCAACAAGGGAGTCAATCTCATACCAGAAGCTGTACTAGTTTGACTAGTAGAACGATATATTTCGATACCGATCAATACTAGTCAAGGGAGTCAATCTCGTATCGGAGACTGTACCGATTTGACCAGTAGAACGATATATTTCGATACCGATCAATACCGTGTACCGTTTTGGGTTTACTGTTATTTTTTATATTTATAAATATATCTATGTATATATGTGTGTGTGTGTGTGTGTATATATATATATATATATATTATAATAAATATAAAAAGTTACCATAAAACATTACCTCAATTTAGAACAAATTATCCATGATTTTAGACTTTAGCATCAATTAAAAGAAAAGAAAAAAAAAACAATATAAAAATTGTTCATTGCATACTAAGAAAACAAATAATACTAATAAGTTAGTGCAAATAAATTATCATTCTGCCTTTACAAAAATTCAAAAATTACAAAACTTTAAAAAAAAAAAAAAGGGCTTTTTTCTATACTAGCCGGTACGCCCGGTACCTGCCGGTATTGCTCAAAATCGGCCAGTATTTAAACCGATACGAAACATTGGTATTTCGATACCGGTATACGTACTGGTACAGTACATACCGGCTGGTATGGTATCGACTACACTGATACCAGTGTACCGTTTTGAGTTTACTGTTATTATACACACACACGCACACACTAGTCACTAACCAGTGCGATGTACGAAAAAAAACTATTGACTCTAAACAAAAATCAACAATGAGTAAATAGACATTCTGAAAAAAGAAAGTTTTAACTGGAATTATTCCAAACAAATAATTAATCAACCAAAAATATAGTTTTTTATAAGAAAACAAAAAATCACATAAACCTAAATAAAAAAACATTTAAGGTGAAAAATTAAGATCAACCTATTGAGACGCAAATACCAAAAACCCTAAAACTTAAAACTTCAAAATTTATAAAATCCACAAATTCTACTTCAGAACCAAACCAAATTCAACAAATTTATATGTAATATACCAAATAAAAATTTATCTTTCCCTAGACTGGAAGATATAGGTTGCATCTTTGATTTTTTTCTAAAAAAATAGAGATACTTTATCTGTCTTGTACAATATAAAAAAATAATTAATAGAAATTTCAAACAAAAAACCAAACTCACGATTATCAACGTGTGTCTAACATACCAAATAAAAATTTATCGTTCCCTAGGCTGGAAGACATAAGTTGCATCTTTGATTTTTCTCCAAAAAAATAGAGATACTTTATCTGCCACATACAATAAAAAAAAAATTAGTAGAAATTTCAACCTAAAAACTAAACCCACGATTATTAACGTTAGTTTTTTTTTTTTTTTTAGTCCTATCATATTTTTTGTATTTATATAGATTATCAACGTTTGAGTTTGAGTTTAAGTTAGACTTGTTAAAGAAATAGAATTTCACTCGTTGTTCAGTTTTGATTAAACAAAAATAATTTTATTTTTAAAAAATAATAATGATGAGTTTGAGTTTAAGTTTAAATTTAAGTTGGACTTATTAAAGAGATAGAGTTTCACTCTTATTTAAGTTTGAACTAAAAATAATAATTTTATTTAAATAAAATAATAAATAATTAGTAGAAATTTCAACCCCAAAACCAAACCCACGTTTATCAACGTTCTTTTTTTTTTTTTTTTTTTTTTTGAGTCCTATCATAATTTTTGTATTTATATAGATTATCAATGTTTGACTTTGAGTTTAAGTTGGACTTGTTAGAGAGACAGAGTTTCACTCATTGTTAAGTTTTAATTAACAAAAATAATTTTATTTAAAAAAATGATAATGATGAGTTTAAAAAATAATTTTATTTAAAAAAATGATAATGATGAGTTTAAGTTTAAGTTGGACTTATTAAAAAAAATAGAGTTTCACTCCTAATTAAGTTTGAACTAAAAAAGATAATTTTATTTAAATATTGTGCTGATGTGGAAAATTGTGAGAGGTCAGAGGTTTCGGTTATATATATATCATAATAAAAATAAAGTTTACCATTAAACATTATCTCAATGCTAAGAAAACAAGTAATACTAATAAGTTAATGTCAAAGGCCTTGTAGCTGAAAGGGTTCGAGTTGCGGGGTTAGTAGCATGTTGTAATTATTTCTATAAAAAAAAAAGGTAATGCCAATAAGTTACCATTCTACCCTTACAAAAATTCAAAAATTACAAAATTGAAAAAAAAAAAACTTATTTCTATACCGGTCGAAACGCCCGAAATCGGCCCGGTATAACTGGTACGAAATGTTGACATTTCGATACTAGTGCACGTTTTGGTACGATACGGTATCGACCACCTTAATTGGCAACCCCAAATACTCCTCTCTCCTATCAACCAACCCTCTCGCCCATGATCACTTCTCTTACTCACCATACAAGTATCCAACTTCTAGCCCAAACTGACGAAATCGACACAACTAATTACCAATCCAAAAGCAAAGTTTAGTTTGATGGCTTGCTCATATGTCAATTATTGAAGGTCAGTTTTTTCAATCTAACATAATTCGGTGGAGTGACAGGTTGACCATCAAGCCTAACATGAAACATGACGACCACTGCACACTTTCACCAAAATGAGTAGAAAATAGAGAATGTTGGTACTAACTTAGAATAATATTAGTTGTAGTATACAATATTCTACTTCAAATGCAAAAATATATGTACTTCACTGAAGAATGCATTTTCTACGAGAGAGAGAGAGAGAGAGAGAGAGATCTTGGAGAATTCACTTCTTAATGGTATTGAAAATAAATAAAAGAAAAGAAAAATGAATTACACTTACCTCCTAAAGCTTTGATTTTATTAAAATCACCTTCTTCAAAATTGAGATATTAAAATGAGGTCTCTTCAAGTTTAATTTCTCACAACTGAAATCCCGAAACTAAATCAAATTATGTCATGCTAAAGTAACTTTTATTATTTCAAATATGTCTTATTCTTTACTAGTTAAAGGAAGGGATGATATATATATATATACTTTTGAAACGAAACAAAAGAGCCTGTTTCATCTTTGGGTTTTAATAATGATCCTCAAAAGGGTAATTTAACAAAAGATAAGGGTGTTTGTAATAAAATAATGAATCGGGCAAAGCACTTACTTTTTTCTCAAAAAAAAAAAAAAATGTAAAGCATTTACTTACTTTATAACAAATGAGCTTATTGCGTGTTTATATATGTCCATTTTAATTTTTTGTAACACTTAGGGTGAAAGCTGGGCTAAGAACCACAATAATAACAGGTAAGACATAATGAATATAGTTATAGTTGTCAATATCGTACAATACGCGATACGTATTGTATCATGTGCGTTAAGGACATATTTTATGTAATTGACTAGTCCTTTGAGTGCACTTTGCTTGTAATTGGGTAGATTTAGGATGAGTTTAGTACTTCAAGAAACATGTTGTCCAAGCCAAGTATTAAAGCCATGAAGATTGGACTAAAAGACAAGTAAAAAAAAGCTATTCATTAAAACTCGACAGATACCTCGATAGAAACAGTATCTATCGAGGCTTAATGAAGAAAGCTCGACAGAAGCTCGACAGAAGCTGAACCTATCGAGATCTACGAAATCAGAATTTCCAAATCTGATTTTTGGTCCATGCTAAAATATTTGTGTAGGGTTTCTTTTCTTACAACCCTAGACATAAATAAGGCTTAGTTTAAAGGTCTTCACAATGGGTATGCACATAGAAAACATATGAAAAAGTGACCAAGTGTCTTATTCTCTATGTAAGAAGTTACTACGTCTTTGCGCCTTAGGGTTTTGTAACCAGGTACTTCTTGATCTTCATTGTTGATAAAGTGAAGAACTTTGCAGCCAACAACATCTTCTTCAAGTTGCTAGAGTTAGTCACGTACTAAGATCCGTGCATCATTGGTTAGTCACGTACTGGGATTCGTACAAAAGGGTGATGTTCATATATTGAAGAGTTTAGAGGTTCTAAAGCGTTAGAAGGTTTTTGATGTAAGTTCATCTACGAGAATTATAGAGTCTAAGGACAAATGTTTTGTACTAGATCTGAAACTTCTCTTTATAATAGTGGATTACTTTTCAAGAAGGTTTCTCCCCAAGTTTTTTACTGTGAAACTAGTTTGTTTCATTGGTTTTCCTAAATTATCATATCTTGTTTTATTTATAATTCTGCTATGCATGATATTGACATGATATTGATGTTTGTTTGTTTGTTTTAACAAGGTTTGTTCATAATAAATCTTATTAACAACTTGGGTTTAAAACTTGTTAATTCTATCAACCAGGGTCTAAATTTCCTAACAAGTGGTATCAGAGCAGGTATACTCTGATTAGGTTTTAATCTTTGCTGTGTAATCTATTGACCCCTATTGTTATGGAAACTCTTGATTGTTTTGATTTGCATGATCTTGTATTGAATGATAATGATGATGATATTCAAGATGCCTATTGCAAGCTTTATAATTTTTGTATGAAATCTCTTAAATGTTGTACAAAATTAAAAGCTAATTTTAAAAAGGTTAAACTTGAAAGAGATGAATTGATTGCAAAATTGGATGAAACTAATAATTTGAATGAGAATTTTAAAAATCAAATTTTATCTCAAGTGGACAAAATTAAAAGTTTGGAAGAGCAATTAGTTGAATCTAAAGCTGAAGTTGAAAAATTAACTAGTGCCAAACTTGTTGTTGAGTCTAACTTAAAAGAAAAATATTTTTATATTCCTCCATTTAAAAGGAATAATGAAGAGTTGAAGGGTAATTTTGTTAAAATAGACAAAGGTAAAAATTCTAATGATAACGCTGAAGTTTCTAAATCTATGTCTAAAACTCCTCCTAGGTTGAAAGAAAAATCTGAATTTGTCCCCACTTGTCATCATTATCATATTGTTGGTCATATTAGGCCAAATTGTCTTAAATTGTTAATCTCTAAGGTTAGATTTCCTTCTAGGAAGTCGAGTGGCTCTAAAACTAATCATGTTTGTCACCATTGTGGCGGTTCTGGTCACACTCACCTTAATTGTTTCAAGTTGTTTCCTCATAAGCAAGTGTCCAAATGGTTACAAGTTCCCTCTAAAGGTTCAACAACTTTGTTTGGAGAGTTATTAAAAACTTTGAGTTTTTTAAATTTGATGAGGAATGAAGAAAAATTTAAGTACTCCAGACCGTCCATGGTTTAAGTACTCCAGACCATCCATGGTCATCCACACCAGCAGTCGTCCAAAAGAAAGCACCAGGACGAGACTAACGTCCATGGTCGTCCATAGACGAAAACACACCCGCAGCACTCATCCTGGGAAAGCTATCAACCCCGTCCTGAAGGGGTTTGTCCACAAGAGGACCCCTGGACGAGCTCTTTACACTTCAGAATTCTTGGGTACATGTCACCACTCTGTAACATACGCATAACTTCCGGTGACTTTTATATGAGAAAATATAACTCCTAAACGGTTATGGAAGTTATCCTTGAACCCTCGCACCTCCTCAAATCTAGGGGAGGTTACAAGCCAAATAACTGTTCTTAGGACACTATATAAACACACATTTAGATAAGAAAAAGGTACACTTTATGTTTCCCAAAAAGTTGGAACTTCGAAAATACAGAGAAAAGACTAACTTTGCCATCGGAGGGTTCTTGGCCGGCAACCTCGGTCACGTTTGATCACTTTTCTTTCTTTTCCAAGCCATTGAAGGAGCAAGCAGTCCTGTCAAGTTTGAAGCATCCAGCCTACTGATTTTCTTCACATCATCAGTTGGCGCCGTCTATGGGAAATCACTATTCTTGTCGTTCGATTATCTGTTTTGTCAACGATTAGCCTTTCCCAGACAAAAGGCTGAATGGTTCGAACAAGATCAAGGGCTACTAGCCCAGGCCACCAGGAGAGTAGGGATGCTTCTAGTAATCCCCTTCACGATCGCAGGTCAGCGCCTATCATGCAACCACCTTCTGTTCAACATATACAATCCATGGCTGCCGCTATGGCAAAACTGACCCGTCAAAATCAGGAGTTGAATAGGGAGATCAACCTTAGGAGGCAGTGCCAAGATGGGCACATGAAAGGAAGAGTCCAGAGTCAGGAAGGTGGAGGAGAAAATGTTAAGTCCGAAAATCAGACAAGGGGTACTGCTTCAAGAAGAGTGCCACACTTGGAAAGAGAGATGGACCAAATGAGAAAAGCCATGGATGGGATGAGGGAGAACATGAGGTGGGCGAACCCAGTGGATGATTTAGTTCACCGAACGAACTCCCTTCACAGCTTCCATCAACATTCATCCCCTACCTCCGAAATTCAAAATGCCTTCTTTGGATTCGTATGATGGAAATCTTGACCCGTGTGATCCCATTGCTACTTTCAAGACGACCATGCACCTTCAAGGGGTCCCGGACGAGATTATGTGCAGAGCTTTCCCTACCACACTTAAGGGACCAGCGTGGGTGTGGTTCAGCAAAATACCCCCAAACTCAATGGGATCATTTGAAGAGTTGAGTAAGTTGTTTGTCAATAATTTCATTGGAGGACAACGCCACAAGCGTTCTTCTTCTAGTTTGCTGACTATAGAGCAAGGGAAAAATGAGAGTTTGCGGTCCTTCATTACCCGGTTTAATAGGGAAGTCTTGACGGTAGACAAAATGGATAACAAGTTATTGTTGGCGGCTTTCCACAATGGGGTCAATTCTGACTTGTTCATCCATAAGCTCTACGAGCAGGAACCACAGACTATGGCCGAACTCGTCCATTCAGCCCAGAATTTCATGAATGCTGAGGACACTATCATAGCCAAGAAGAGAAAGAGAGCAGAGCGCTCGGAAGCGGGCCACCAACGTTACTCAGATCAGGGACCTCGTCCAAAGAAGGCTCAGGTCGACGAGAGAAAAGACAAGGATGGTAAGAAGGCAAGTTCCTCAGCGAGAAATCAGCAATACACACCCCTGACTATGCCACTAGAGCAGATTCTTATGCAGATCAAGGATGATCCATTTTTGAAGTGGCCGGATAAGATGAAAGGAGATTCTAACAAGCGCAATAGGAGCAAGTATTGCCGCTTTCATAAAGACCACGGGCATGACACGGACGAGTGCTTTGATTTGAAGCAGCAGATAGAGAATCTCATTAGACAAGAAAAGCTAAGAAACTTCCTTGGACGAGACCAGAGAAATGAGAAACTGAAAGCTAAGGTGGAAGAGTCATCACGACCCCCACTAGGAGAGATAAGAGTAATTATCGAAGGAAACTCGACAGCGCAGTCATCCAAGTCGAGGAAGACATACCTGAAGGTGGTGCAGAACATCCAGTTGTCTAGACGACCTCCTAAGACGAGGGAAGTAGACGAGCAGGCCATTACGTTCACAGACGAGGACGCAGGACGACTTCACCACCCACACGATGACGCGATAGTCATCACCTTACTCATTGTTGACTACATAACCAAGAGGGTGTTGTTGATAGACAATGGCAGTTCTGCGGACATTTTGTATTACCCCACCTCCCAGCAAATAAGGCTAGGACGAGATCAGCTTCGATCAGTGAATTCGCCATTGGTGGGATTAAGAGGAATGAAGGTGCAACTAGTGGGCACCATCACATTACCAGTAGTCGTTGGAGCATATCCACAGCAGATAACTAAAGAGGTAAATTTCCTTGTTGTTGATTGTGCATCGTCATATAATGCAATTATTGGAAGACCAACTCTGAACAGTTGGAAGGCGGTAACCTCTACCTACCACTTGTCCATCAAATTCCCGACTGAGCACGGAGTGGGCCAAGTACAAGGAGATCAATTGGCCGCCAGAGAGTGCTACTTAGCCATACTAGCGATGGATAAGCATATATAGGCAATAAGTATAGACGAGAGAAGGATCGCAGCAGAACCCACTGAGGTGTTAGAAGACGTCCCTTTGGACAATAACCATCCTAAGAAGTTCACTAGAATTAGAGCGAGCATGGAAGAAGAGGCAAAGCAAGCTTTGGTCCAGTTTTTGAAGAAAAGCCTCGATGTATTTGCATGGAGTCATGAAGACATGCCTGGTATTGATCCAAGTATTATTACTCACAGCCTGAACGTGTGTCCCTATTCCAAACCAGTGCGTTAGAAGAAGAGGGTTTTTGCTCCTGAGTGAGACAATGCCATCAAGGAAGAAGTCTAGAAGTTGGTTACCGCGGAGTTCATCCGAGAAGTTTATTATCCAGATTGGTTGGCGAACGTAGTTATGGTGAAGAAAGCTAACAGCAAGTGGCGAATGTGCGTGGACTTTACTGACTTAAACAAAACTTGCCCCAAGGATAGTTACCCATTACCACGCATTGACCAGCTGGTGGACTCAACGGCAGGTCACAGGGTGCTGAGCTTCATGGACGCCTTCTTAGGATATAACCAGATAAAGATGGACGAAGCAGATCAAGAAAGGACCCCATTCATTACAAGCCAAGGGTTGTATTGCTACAAAGTAATGCCCTTCGGTTTGAAGAACATAGGGGCGACTTACCAAAGACTAGTTAACCACATGTTCCGTCCTCAAATCGGGCGAAATGTGGAGGTTTATGTAGATGATATGCTGGTAAAGAGCCTGGACGAGGGTAATCATCTGGACGAACTTCAAGAGACTTTTAATACACTTTGGCGATATAACATGAAATTAAATCCAAGCAAGTGTGCTTTCGGAGTTTCGTTGGGGAAGTTTTTAGGGTTCATGGTTTCGCACAGAGGAATTGAAGCAAATCCAGACAAAATCTAGGCGATATTGAATATGGAACCACCGAAAAATATCAAGGAAGTCCAATCTCTTACCGGACGAGTTGCCGCCCTTAACAGGTTTCTGTCGAAAGCTACTGACAAGTGTTTGCCATTCTTTAAAGTCCTCAGGAAGGCATTTGAGTGGACAGACGAGTGTCAAAAGGCCTTCCAAGACTTGAAGACATATCTCATGACAGCGCCGTTGCTGAGTCCGTTTGTACCTGGAGAAGAGCTGTATTTGTACTTGGCGGTGTCCCCACACGCAGTAAGCTCAGTGTTGGTCAGAGGAGAAGGGAGAATCCAGAAACTAGTTTGTTACACAAACCGTGTGATGAGAGGAGCAGAAGGACGATACCCGATGATGGAGAAGCTAGCTTTTGCCTTGATTATGGCTTCCAGGAAGCTGAGGCATTATTTCCAAGCTCACATTATCAATGTCCTAACAGATCATCCCATAAAGAAGGCAATGAACAAGTTGGAAGCCGCTGGACGATTAATACAGTGGGCTGTGGAACTTAGCGAGTTTGACATCAGATACCTTCCAAGGAGCGTGATAAAGGCGCAGGCATTAGCAGATTTCATTGCAGAGTTCACCCCCAGCGAGGATGAGCTGGACAAAGACGAAGGAGTTGAAATGTGGGTTATTAATGTAGATGGATCGTCCACACTATATGCAGGAGGGATTGGAGTCATACCAAAGTCCCCAAAGAGTGACAAGCTAGAGTACGCGACCCATCTACAGTATCAAACCACCAACAACGAGGCTAAGTACGAAGCTCTACTCAAAGGATTGGAATTGGCTAAGTCTTTAGGGGCGGAGTCGATAATAGTTAAAGGAGATTCTCAGCTAGTCATCAACCAAGTAAATGGAATGTGTGATGCCAAGGAAGATCGGATGAAGAAATACCTTAGCAAAGTGAAACGACTTGCACGAAAGTTTTCAGCAGTAAGTTTTGTTCAACTCCCTAGGGAGGAAAATATGGAAGCAGATGCCTTGGTGAAAGCGGCTTTGTCAGGAGGAGTTACGGACGAGTACGACAATGTCCAATATATGCCAAGCATAGACTTTTCGGACATACAACAGATAGGAGGGGGAGAAAATTGGATGAGTCCAATAGTAATCTATCTTAAAGATGGAAGGTTTCTAGAAGACAAGGACGAAACTAGGAAGTTGAGGGTCAGGGCAGCCAAATACGTCCTCATAAACGAAGTGCTGTACAAGCGAGGTTTTTCCCAACCTTACCTAAGGTGCTTGGCTCCGGACGAGTCAAACTATGTTTTGAGGGAAGTTCATGAAGGAGCATGTGGAAATCATTCAAGAGCGAGATCACTAGTCCATAAGGTCGTCCGTGCAGGCTACTATTGGCTTACAATGTAGGCAGATGCTAAGGCCTATGTCAAGGTATGTGACCAGTGTCAGCGCTATAGTAATGTCCCTAGACAGCCGTCAGAGTACCAGACCCCAATGATGGTCTCATGGCCCTTTGCACAGTAGGGACTGGATATCCTAGGTCCCTTCTCCATGGGAACCAGATAAATAAAGTTTTTGGTAGTAGGGATCGATTACTTTACCAAGTGGGTGGAGGCTGAACCTCTTGCAACAATCACTCAGCAAAATTTTAAAAATTTTGTATGGAAGAATATTCTATGTAGGTTCGGAGTACCCAAGTTACTAGTATCGGATAACGGACGTCAGTTTGACAACGTACCCTTCAGGGACTTTTGCACACATTTTAGAATCAAGAATCACTATTTCTCACCCTCCTATCCACAAGCGAATGGACAAGCAGAAGTAGCGAACCGATCCCTGCTGAAAATCATCAAGACTCGGCTCGAGGGGGCAAAGGGGATATGGCCAGACGAGTTACCAGGTGTTCTTTGGGCCTATAGGACGACTGTATGAACTCCGACAGGAGAGACCCCCTTTAAGCTAGCCTATGGAAGTAAAGCCGTCATACCGGCAGAAGTTCATATGGCTAATCATCGAGTGATGAAGTATCAGGAGAGAGAGAATGGGGAACAACTTCGTCTTGACCTCGATCTTATTGACGAGGTAAGAATGGATGCGGAGCAAAGGACAGCAAGATACAAGAATCTTATGGCTAGGCAGCATGATGCCATGGTGAAACCCAGACGATTTAGTGTTGGGGGCCTTGTTCTCAAAAGAGTCTCCTTAGCCACTAGGAATTCGGCTCATGGAAAATTGGAACCCAATTGGGAAGGACCCTACAGGGTAATCAACTGCAAGAGGCAGGGGTCATACTACCTGGAGGCCCTGGACGGACGAAAGTTAGAGCACCCCTAGAATGTGGAACACCTGAGGAGGTACTATCAGTGATGAACTTGGACAAAATAATCCAGGGATGAGGTTGATACTATGGACAACTATAGCCATGATCTATGTGTTTACTTATACCTACTGTTGTGTTCTTATTACTACTATAGTGTGTACTAAGAATAAAAAGTGCACTAGTTCTTAAACTTTTGCACCGTCTACAGACCAGTTTGTAAAAGACGAGGTTATGTATTTTCTTAAGTATTTTAATAAGGCACCAGCTTCTAAGCATGCCATATTTGTGGACAATGTTCATGCAATAATATGGTTTGGATTTCTAATATATTTAATCTAGTTTCCATAATGATACCCACAAGGGGGGCAAAAGCCTAAGATGAATGAAAATCTCTGGACGCAGGGATGTAACGTTCATAAGCTTTCCTCGAAATGAGGATAAAAAAAGTTAAGGCATACTTGTCTAAGCTTTCCTTTAAATAAGGATAAAGTAAAAAGAAAAAGCTAAGGCATACCCGTCCAAGAAGTAGATAGACAAGAAAAAGGCATACGTTAAAGCATAAAGTTCCAAAGACGAGCATCTAGCCAAGACGCCTCAATGTCTTAGGACGAGTAAAACATTATAAGCATCTTGCAAGGAGACAAGTGATAATTGCCCAAAGGATGAGGTAAAAGACTGGCAAAGTCATCATTGTCGTCTTAAGACGAGTTACACTTGTAAAGATTTAACTGACTAACAAAGACGTCCATGCTTAGGTGGGTTGTCCATAAGAAAATCACATGGACGACCATTCAACACTTAGAACACACTGTTTAAAAGCCAATGACATTAATGGTGAAAATAGTGGATAAACTCGTCCATACAATAAATAATGGATAAAAGTAAATATTCGTTAGTCTAAAGAGGGTAGACGACCACCGTCCAAAAACCCTTATAAAATAAGCCTTAAAAGGCAATTGTTAATAAACTCGTCCAGAACACTCTGGATGAGATAATTGTACTCAAATACATCTTAATAAGGGTCCAAAAAACAATGGACCAAACTAAAAAAAAAGAAAAAAAAGCAGAACAACCTTAGCACTCTAATTTAAAAAAATTTTCTTCAAGAGGGAGGGGCATCAACATTGGGGTCGTCCTGAGATGGCTTTATGGTGGCATCATCCTCAATATTAACATCGTCTGAGCCTGTTTGGAGGAGAGAACTTGTAGCAGCACCAATGTTGAGTTTAATAGTGCTAAAGTCAACTTCAGGAAAGTTTTCTATAGCATCCATTCTAAAATCTTCAAACCCTGCTGCATAGTTCGTGTCCAACAGGTAGGTAAACTCCTTGGACGCTTTGAACTCCTCTACTGCGTCGTCTTTAGCCTTCTTAAGAAGGAGACTCAGCTCGTCGTTCTTCTTTTGAAGAAAGTCAAGACAATCGTCCTTCTTAGCAGCATCAGATTTCAGCTCCCCCACTAAAGCATTCAACCCCTTAACCTCGTCCTTGGCCTTATTCGCCACCTCGGCCCAAGTTCTGCAGTCGTTTTTAATCTCCTCTATTCTTTTTTCAAGAAGGATCCTCGTCTTGTCCATCTCCGTGGCTTGCCTGGATGCAGCTATGAACTTCGACATTGCCTACATAGAAGACAAGAAGGTTCAAGAGATAAAAATGACAATAGATAACATTGCTAAAGCAAGACGAGACAAAGGTGCTTACCTTAAAAAGATCGTGGACACCGGAATGCTCAAACTCCTTTAAAGACATATCGTAGCACGCAGTCACGTCCTCACCTGTTACAGCCTCTTGAAATCGTTCCCAGGCTAAATCCTCATTCTCCAGTAAGTTCATAGAAATCCTTTGAGGAGGCTTGGACGAAGCAGGAGCATGGGTTTTGGACGGAGTGACGCCAACGAGTATAGACGAGTCAACATCAACGACTGTGATGGACGGCAAGGAGGAAGGAGGGTCGGACTTAGCAGTTTCGAGCCTAGACGACCCATGCTTGGTCTTCTTCCCCCGACGACTGGGTAAGCTTCCCAAGTCCAAGTTTTTGGACAAGCTTTTCCTCTTGTCTTCAGCAGCAGGATGAGGCTGAGGTTGAACTTTAAGTCTGGTTGTCTCGTTAATCACTTCCTTCCCTTTGTTTTCTTTCATGGTTGCCATTCCTGAAAAACACATGTACATCTGTATATATATAAAATAAAAAATTTCAAAATTTCAAGTAAGAAAAGCATTCACGTCTACGGACAGTTTGCTCATGCGCAAGGGCTTCAGCAGATGGATTAGGGCCAAGTCCCCACTTGTGCAAGCGTCGAAAAGTCACCAACGAGTGAAAATTCCTCTCGGGGTGCAGACGAGCTCTGTGGACGTGGTCACGGTGAAACTTACTTAAGGAAGGGCGTCTAACAGCTGAAAAAAGAGAGGAAAATTAAGGTTAGACAACTGTCTAAAGATAAAATATAACAAAACAAATTTTGTTAAAAAAAGAATGAAGGAAAAACATAACATACCTTCTTGACGAAGGTTCCCTAATTCTCCAGTATAAGGGGCAAATGCATCTCTACCAACCTCGATAGGATGCCCCGCCCAAAAACCAGAGACAGAGAAAAATTCTGTCTTCCAATTTCTGTCAGACGAAGGCAATGACTTAATCAACCTACAGTCATTACCCCTAGTTGTGAATTGATAAAAACCTAAAGATTGACTTATCTCAGAGAGTTTATAACAGTACAGAAACTCGTCCACGGTGATAGGACGGTTCCCATCAAATACCTCCCTCCATAAGACTTGCATAAAGACAATAAGTCTCCATGCGTTAGGGTTAAACTGACAAACTCCCAAGCCTAGCCTGGTGAGTAATTCTCTAGCGAAGACATTTAAAGGTAATCTAAGCCCCCCTAGCAAATAAGCTTCGTAAATACCTATTCCAAAACGGGGTTGGCAACACCATTCCCCTCAGACGGCTAACCTAGGATTCAGATCGTCTGGGATTTGGAACCAACTCCTAAGAGCGTATAACCTCTTCTCGTCCGTCTTAGAAGGGATTTCTATAGCACAACTATACACAGTTTCTTCTTCGTCTAAAGGGGGGGACGACAGGATGCTTGTCGAGGTATCAGCTCCAGAGGCTGCCCTCGTCCTAAGACTTTCTTGTAAGGTTTCAGCGGGAATTCCAGGAACACCAAAGGTATATTCTTCCGTTGTGTGGCCACTACTACTACTACTATTGTCACTAGAAGTGCTATAGCTAGAAGAATCATGATACTCGTCTATGGCCTTGTCTACACTGTCGCTAGACGAATAGGTAGCCATTTCAGACGTCCTAAAGCTTAAAAAGGAAAGCCTGAGAGTGAGAGAAAGGGGAATACCTGGCTCTAGAAGAAAGATACTAAGGACGCTGAGAACACTCCTAGACGAGGCGACGGACGAGAAGTGTCAAAATAGAAAATCTGAAAAAATGAGAGGGGCACGAGAGGGAAACCACTATTTATAGGTAGAGAAGTCTCGGTATTCACAACGCCGAGACCAATGAGAAAGCGACATGTGGCATCACCTATGAAAGCATGACACGTGGTACGCTGTCTGAAAAACAAATAAAATAGAAAATAATGATAATAAATGTTCTTGGAAAACTCGTCTTGAAGTCTGGTGATGTGCTGCATGACCCCTGGACGAAGGGGCAACTGATGAGGAATGAAGAAAAATTTAAGTACTCCAGACCGTCCATGGTTTAAGTACTCCAGACCGTCCATGGTCATCCACACCAGCAGTCGTCCAAAAGAAAGCACTAGGACGAGACGAACGTCCATAGTCGTCTTTAGACGAAAACACACCCGCAGCACTCGTCCTGGGAAAGCTATCAACCCCGTCTTGAAGGGGTTCGTCCACAAGAGAACCCCTGGACGAGCCCTTTACACTTTGGAATTCCTAGGTACATGTCACCACTTCGTAACATACGCATAACTTCCGATGACCGTTATATGAGAAAATATAACTCCTAAACGGTTGTGGAAGTTATCTTTGAATCCTCGCACCTCCTCAAATCCAGGGGAGGTTACAAGCCAAATAACTGTTCTTAGGACACTATATAAACACCCATTCAAACCAGAAAAAGGTACGCTTTATTTTTCCCAAAAAGTTGGAACTCCGAAAATACAGAGAGAAGACTAACTTTGCCATTGGAGGGCTCTTGGCCGGCAACCCTGGTCACCTTTGATCGCTTTTCTTTCTTTTCCAAGCCATTGAAGGAGCAAGCAGTTCTGTCAAGTCCGAAGCATCCAGCCTACTGATTTTCTTCGCATCATCAAACTCAATTTCAGGAAAATCTAATTATTCTATGTCCTTTAGTAGACATACTAGGACACGTACCTTTTCATCTTCATGGCCAAAAACTCGTGCTGTGTGGATGAGAAAGGAGCCTAAGACTTAATTGTCGTTTCTATTTGTCCTCTACTTTAATTCTTTCTATCTAAAGTAGGATTTTCTGGCTTGATTTCTTATCTATTTTTGGAATCATGCTTTCATGCATTTGCATTTTGTTTTATTACTTTATAGTTGTTTGCTTGTTTTTGTTTATTTGTTTTCAGTTTTTGTTTTATTTTTTTTTTCAATTTTTTTTTTTGAAAAAAATTACAAAAAAAGTGCATGTTTGTGTATTTTGATACTTGTGTACCTTGGATGACCATTGAAACAAAATTTCTAAACTTTGTATGTCTCGTAGCTTAGATGAGCATCTCAATGCACAACTAAGCAAGTGAGCTTTGTGGCTCGTGTTGGTGATTAATACAATTAAGTAATCTTTTACACTTAATACTCATATCACTCTTTTTGACGGGAAGAACTAGAAAATCCTAAGAGAAATGCATAAATAACCATTTCACCATTAAAACCCGCCAATCATGTATAACATATGTGTACTTTAACATAGCAAAATTGTGATGTTTTGGCTTATATAATTAGGTATTTCTTTTCTCTCTTATATGCACATGCATGATATATTCAAAAAAAAAAAAATATACAAAGAAAAATAAAAGTAAAAAGAATCAAAATACTTTTAAATATGGTTGCAAGCGTGTTTTGAGGAGATGCAGGAGTTATATGATGTACCTCAAATGTGATAGTCTCCATCAAACAGTTATGATTATGTGTGATTGTATTAGATTCTCTCATATCTCAAATCATCATAATATGAGAAACTTGTGCACACTTGTTATGTTTTCGCACACAACATGCAAAAATTATTTGCTACTTTTGATACATGTGTAGATACAATGTGATTTGGCCATTACAAGGCATACATGTGTTAAAATATGCTCATTAAACTGTTTTAACTTGTTTTTGAAATATAAAATTGGTTAGATTTGTTTAATGTGTGTGTGTGTGTGTGTTTTTGGATCTATGAATGCTTTGCATTTTTGTTGAGAGATGTTTTGAGAGCTTTATATGTTGATTGGATCTTTGGTTGAGTTGCTTGCTTGTTGCATTCATCTTTATGTGTTTTTCCTTTGAAAACAAATTTTCTTCAAGCTCAATAGCTTCTCAACAGATTCTCTTCTATTGAACCCTTCTTTCTTCTTTTCTCAACAGATCTTGACGGAATCTCGATCCATCGAGGTCTCTGGGTTTCTTCTCGATAGATTCTTGATAGCTTTTCGATCCATTGAGGAAATTTTTTGAGTTCTCTATCTGCCCAAGAGATTCTAGACAGATTTTCGATCCATTGAGATTTCTGGGTTTTCTCTCAATAGCATCTCGACAGCTTCTCGATTTATCAAGACCCTTTTGCATGCATTGTTTTTCACATGTTTTGCATTTTTCTATTATCTTGACATCCATAGCATCTTATTTTATTACATTTATGAATTTTATATGGAATCCTTGTGTCCCCTTGATCATATTTGATCATCTTTATATTTCTCGGGTGAAGCTTTATAGCTTCTTGTACCCTTTGTTAATCATGACAAAAAGGGGGAGAAAATGTGATTTTTTTAAAGATTTTAAATGTTAGGGGGAGAAATATATGCCTTTGTAAGGGAGAGTTGTGTTTCATCTTGTTAAGGGGAGTGTTTATCTCCTCGTTGTTTTAGGAGTTTCTTTTAACTTCTTGTACATTAGTCTTGTGGCCATTTTTACATACATTGTACTTATCTTTGATATATATATTATGTATGTCTTCTTCACCTATCTTTACATGCATTTCTTCTTTCCTCTTTTTATACACATGTTTCTTTATGTACGCAACCTTTATTTCTGTTTCATACATGATACCTTGATGAGTTTTGTTTAAGTGTTTCAGAAAGACGGTGGTGAAATTCTATCATGCCGTTAACTCTTTTCTTACAAAGTTTTTCAAGAATTTGTAGTAAGGATAGATTTATTTTGTAATACAACAAGTGGTTATGAGTTGAGTAATTTAAGACTTCTCTCGTGATTATTTGTTTTGTTGTGGTTTTGTCATAGATTGCCAAATGGAGAGATTGTTAAGGTCATATTTTATGTAATTGGCTAATCTTTTGACAAAATGCACTTTACTTGTAATTGGATAGATCTAGGATGAGTTTAGTACTTCAAGAAACATATTGTTCAAGTCAAGTATAAAGTCATGAAGATTGGACCAAGAAACAAGTAAAGAAAAATTGTTCATTAAAACTCGATAGAAACAGTATCTATCAAGACTTAATGAAAAAAGCTCGATAAAAGCTCGACAGAAGCTGAATATGTTGAGATCTACGAAATCAAAATTTTCAGATTTGATTTTCAGCCCATTTTGAAATATTTGTGTAGAGTTTATTTTCTCATAACCCTAGACATATATAAAACTTATTTTAAAGGCCGTCACAGTGGGTATGCACATAGAGTACATGTAAAAAAGTGACCGAGTGCCTTATTCTCTTTGTAAGAAGTTACTGTGTCTTTGCACTTTAGGGTTTTGTAACCAAGTACTTCTTGATCTTCATTGTTGATAAAGTGAAGAACTTTGCAGCCAACAACATTTTCTTCAAGTTGCTGGAGTTAGTCACATATTGGAATTCATGCATCATTGGTTAGTCACGTATTGTGATTCGTGTAAAAGGCTAGTGTTCATATATTGAAGAGTTCAGAGATTCTGAAGCGGTAGAAGGTTTCTGTTGTAAGTTCATCTACGAGGATTGTAGAGTCTTGAAATAAAGGTTTTGTACTAAATCTGAAACTTCTCTTTATTATAGTGGATTGCTTTTCGGGAAGGTTTCCCCTCAGTATCTATCAAGACTTAATGAAAAAAGCTCGATAAAAGCTCGACAAAAGCTCGACAGAAGCTGAATATGTTGAGATCTACGAAATCAAAATTTTCAGATTTGATTTTCGGCTCATTTTGAAATATTTGTGTAGAGTTTATTTTCTCATAACCCTAGACATATATAAAACTTATTTTAAAGGCCGTCACAGTGGGTATGCACATAGAGTACATATAAAAAAGTGACCGAGTGCCTTATTCTCTTTGTAAGAAGTTACTGTGTCTTTGCACTTTAGGGTTTTGTAACCAAGTACTTCTTGATCTTTATTATTGATGAAGTGAAAAACTTTGCAGTCAACAACATTTTCTTCAAGTTGCTAGAGTTAGTCACATATTGGGCTTCATGCATCATTGGTTAGTCACGTATTGTGATTCGTGTAAAAGGCTAGTGTTTATATATTGAAGAGTTCAGAGGTTCTGAAGCGGTAGAAGGTTTCTGTTGTAAGTTCATTTACGAGGATTGTAGAGTCTAGGAATAAAGGTTTTGTACTAAATTTGAAACTTCTATTTATTATAGTGGATTGCTTTTCGGGAAGGTTTCCCCTCAGATTTTTTACTATGAAACTAATTTGTTTCATTGGTTTTTCTTGGTCATCATATCTTGTTTTATTTACTATTCCGTTATACATGATATTGATGTTTTTTTGTTTTAACAGGGTTTATTCATAATAAATCTAATTAACAACTTGGGTTTAAAACTTGTTAATTCTATCAATCGGAGTCTAAATTTCCTAACAATGTCAATGAAACTAGAATGTCAAGAAGAAATTTTTTTTAAAATAAATATTAAAATAAAGGAACAAGAAGAGATAATATGTAAATGTTGATGATGATGAAGAAATAAGTTTGCAAAATGATGAACACGATGATAGTATAGACTTAGATTGAGTTGATTAGGCAATATGATAAAAACAGATTATTATTTTGGGTCATTTGTAATGTATATCACTTTTGAGTTTCTTAATTTTTTTTAGAAACCAATTTATTAATCAATTTGAATGTGTATATTATAAACAAATGCTAGTTTTATTTATTTAGTTAGCTTGTTAAATATTATTACATAAATGATGAATTAGTTATTAGTTTCAAAATTTACAATAAATATATCTTTTATATATGTATATTTATAATTTTTTTATAAATTTTATTAAACGTTTGCATATCTTACGATATACGATACGATACACAATATTGAAAATTCCAAAAATCAATTCAAGATATAATTCATGTTTTGACAAATATGGATACAGTCTCTAGATGATCATTCATATTAAAGTAATTTCTAGTCTCTAGATGATCATTCATATTAAAGTAATTTCTTGTAGGCTTCTCAATAAAGTAAAAGTACCCGCATTCAACCATTGCTTTGGGATTCTATGGTTTAATATAAACACCACCAATTTTCTCTATGTTTTCCCTTTTTCTCTAAAGTGTCTCTCTTTGCATCCCACTCTCCTCGATGATGTGTCTTCCTCGATTTCTCATCTAACTTATCATCAACTACATTATCTTCTAAATTTTATATCTCCGTCCCCTCCCCAACCCTCCTCACCCCAAAACCAAAAAAGAATTCCTCTTAGAGAAAACCCCTATATGTTGTCTCTTGAATGTGTCTTACTGCTAAACAAAGAAGAAGAAGAAAAAAAAAAAACTCTTGATTTTTCTTTACTATCACACATACTGCTGCACTATTTAGATAGTTTTGATGATAGTAATCAAATATTTTCTTTAAATTATATATCATTTTTAATTAATTTTTCCATTGGCACGTTTAGAGTTAACATATAAAAATGGGCATTTTAATCCATAAAAAACAAAATTAATGGTCTGGCTTCGGCATTTATTGTATATCGTCTTTTACTAACTAAATTCATTTTGCTATGGAAACCCCCCAATGCCATGAACCTGAAACCCTACACTACTCTGCCTTTTGGACTATCCCTTTTGACCAAAAGTGACTAGTTTTTTTTGTGTGTGGATATATTCCTGCTTTTGATGCCCTCCATTCAATAATCTTTCTTAGGAACTTCGACCGTATCTTTAAAAGGATAATTACTATCGCACATTCTTAGATGTAGTGGTCACTTTATAAGTATAAGTGTTTGTGGAGGGTAGGAGGTAAGAGCAATTGTAGCAGTGGAGCTAAATAGCTATATAGCTATTTTAGCTCCACTCAAACACAAAAAATCCTCCTGCAGCAGTGGAGGAAAAGCAAAAAAATTTAGCTAAAGTGCTACAGTGCTCATGTATCTGAGAGCTATAAAAAAAAAAAAAAAAATTATTCACCTTTCCAATTAAATTGTGGTTGAATATTTTTTGGGTGGATATATTATTTTATTGTAGTAGATATATTATTTTATTGTGATGTTTATATTATTTTATTGTGTTGAAAGCTAAAATAGATCCACTGCTGCAGCATATTTTATAAAATGAGTAGGTAAAATAGATAAAGTAACTTTTTGTGGAGCTAAATTGCTAAAATTTTAGCTCCACTGCTGTGGATGCTCTAAGAGCCAGAGTTTAAGTTTTCAGGAAAGCGTTTCATACACATATACACTTATATTAAACTATAGTAAAAATTTTATCTTGTAAAAAATAAAATAAAATAAAAGATAACCAATCTTCTATTCACTTAAAAAGTTTTGACCGTTCTCCTTTTTGTTCCTCATTTACCATTTTGATTTTTGACTGCTCTCATTTTTGTTGTCATTTTAGGATTTCACTTATACGTAGCTTTATTTATTTATTTATATAATTTCACTTATGTGTAACTACATAATTATAAATCAGAAAAATAGGTTCATGCAAAAAAAACTTATTTTTATGTAAGGGCTACTAATCTGCTATTTAATCAGAGGGGGTTCTTGCTTTAGTTTTTTTGTTTTTTGTTTTTTTTTTTTTGGGGGGGGGGGGGGGGGGGGGGTGAGGACATGAGGTGAAGTCATAAAAACTCTGTACGAGGAACTTTCCATGATATATAATTGAAAGTATAATGCTAGCCTATGTTGAATTCTTTTTATGAAGAAAACTTCAAAAGCATATGTTGAATTTAAAAAATTGAAGGAATTTTTCTTTTGGGGTAGAAGTGGTGCTTGGAAATCAAGGAAAGATAATTAAGTGGGAGGTTGCGTACGTGTCCAAAGGATAGAATATGTGCTGTGCTAGTCTTTGTTGTTGGCCTTTCTTCCTTCTAGTCCCCTTCAAGGGAGTAATATGGAATCAACTTCATATATAGAATCATTCTTGATTAGACCTTATTATTATTTGACTATATATACATATAATTTTCTAAGCTTTCAAGAACAACTTCTTCTCGTTTGCTAATTAATGATCTTGGGTGTGAAGGACTGTCACTGTATAGGAAGGAAATTCATGAAATATGCGTGTCTAAACTACTTTAAATTGACTAGGAAAAATCCTCTTCGTACTTTTATTAGCCAAAACTAGAAATGGACCCCTTGTTGTTGTTTTTTTTTTTTTAATATTTATTTTTAGTTTTTGTTTTGGTAATAGAAGGTTCCCTCGTTTTACAAGGGTTAAATTAAATAAGATCGACCCTAGTCTCTAGTTTAACCAGGGTATTGGAGAATAAATGGACCACTATTTGCATACGTTGTTCCTTTGCGTCATTAGATGCTGAATTGGACTAACCAGAATATTAAGGCATATATATATATATATATATATATATATATATATATATATTGGACTAACCAGAATATTAAGGCATATATATATATATATATATATATATATATATATATATATATATATATTGCTCAAACTGAATATATAAAAATTGCTCAAACTGAGCCGCATATTTAACCAAAAAAAAAAATTGATAACATAATATTGGAAGATATCTGATGTAAGATAATTATTGAAAATATCATATTTTTATCTTTAAAACATGCAAAGCTTCTTTACACAAAACGAGCCACCAAAGACTTAAAAAAAAAAAAAAAGAGAGAGAGAGAGAGAGAGAGAGAGAGAGAGAGAAAGAAAAAAGAAAACACAAATTTTTTTTTTTCCCATTACTGTTTACATCTTTAACAATTCTAAGGATTAAGCAGAAATAATTGTCAATGACTCAATAGAAGTTACTTGTATAATTGCCACTAAACATGTTACACCAATCTGAAAACTGCCTTTTGGAATAACAATGACTTTCTATCCTGGAGACCTTTGCCAGCACACTACCAACAACAACATCAACAACAACAAGACTCTATATGAAAATTGTTGGTAACCGCTCTAGCATGCTGCTGCCACGTCGTTTACACATGTTCACGGCCTATGTTCATGTTCTAGCTCGATCGCCATTGGCCATGCAAACTTACCCTACAACTCAAGCACATGACCAGCAACACAACTTTGGTTCATGCACACCAAGTTCACGGTATGGCTTGTAACGATATAAGGGAAAGAGCTAACCATCTATATCATACCCCCCAAAAAATTTATTTTAGTCATAATTGAAATTCTTTATAGTTATTAACAAAACCTAAATTAACCTAATCTATATATCTATATATAATAATAATAAGTAAACCTGAGAGAAAATCCAATTAAATTTCAAATTGGAATTCAATTAGAATCTAATTTTGTGCCACGTGTCTCATCTAATCTAAATTTTAAATTTTTGTGCCAAGTGAGTTAATTCTATGTAAAAATTGAATTTCAATTAGAGTTTAATTTTGTTCCACGTGTTCCATCTAATCTAAATTTTTTTAATTTTTGTGCTAAATGAGTTAATTTAGTGTAAAAAACGAAGAATCCAATATAAATAAACCATAAAAAACATAATCTTATAATTAAAAACAATTCAAATTTATAAGTCATTTATGTACCATGACTATGTAATATATATATATATTAAAGTTTAGAGAAAATTCAATTAGAATCAAAATTGAATTTTGCTTTTGTTAGTTTTGCATACAAATTAAATTGTTTAGATTTTTGCTGTTTTTTTTTTTTTTTTTTACTGAATTAATGAGTATATTTTTTATACGGTTTTTATTCAGATATTTTGTATATGAAGATATTGAATGTAACAAACTATAATTGTACTAAACGATTCCATACACACATACCCTTTCAATTTAAGAGATATTATTTGACCAGTTTATTGTTTTATTTTGTGTTATATTTAGTTGAATTTCCCAGACAATAATTATGAATTGATATTGTGTATATATATATATATATATATATATATATATATATATATATATATATATATATATATATATATAATAGCTGAAGCTGAGATAAACTCAAATTAAAATTTCAAATTAGAGTTTCAATTTTGCATCACGTGTCCTAAATTATTTATTTTTAAAGAGTTTAATTTCTTAATTTAGAATCAAATGTGAGACCACGTTATAAATATTCATTCAAGTGAGTTATTAAGTACAAAAATCAAAGAATCTAGAATAAATGAATCATAAAAAAGAAGCGTTTTAAGTGTATTCATGTATATGCATGAGGTTACAAGCTATTATATGTCTAATGTTAGACTCAATATGCACCCACATAACACATTATTATATGTCTAATGTTAGACTCAATATGCACCCACATAACACATTTTTAATTAATATTCATTCAATTTGTTTCATCACATCATTCATGCAATGGTTGTTGGGTTCCGAAAATATTATCACCAAATTTACCAAGCTAACACATCAATCATATATAAGAATACAAAAATTTACGTAGAAAACCATTTTTCCATTAAGGGAAAAATCACGGGACAAACTTTGAATTTATCCAGTATTATAAAATCAATTACAATATTATCTCAAGTTTATATACTTGAGATCCACACCAATTACAGTAATATCTCTCTCTACGAATTTATGTAAACTCACCTAAGATCTTCAGTTACTTTGAATACAACAACTCCCCATGCTTGTAGTACCTGAAAACATCTCCTAGAGAAAACCCAAAATTTATCGTCCACACGCCACCTTTTTTTTCTTTTTCACGTGGTGACTCTCACATGTCCACTTTTTCTTCTCTTTTTCTTTTATCATTTGATTCTGTAAAATGAGAGAGAGAGAGAGAGACTATGAATATTATCTAACATGATCTTTGAAATGTAAAGGATTATGGATGGACCTAACAAACAAGTCAGGCCAATTGAGTTCGAATTATTTGATCTTCCTGAGTTTGGGTTAGAAATTGGTTGTCATAAACGAGTTGCAAAACCTATATCCCTTAACTAGTCTTCTTAAGGTTGGGTCAACCCGGCATTAATTACTCATATTTTTTCACATAAAAAAATTACAAATTAATAAAATAAACAGAATTTTGATAATATTGTCTTAATCTTTCCCATACAAACAAGAGAACAAATCAACAAAACACTCAAAAATAACATTTAAATAATATATAAATTATTAGGCTTACATAGTCTAAGGTTCACCAAAACCAAAAATTTTCGAGTCTCAATCTTGTTAAGAAAGAATGTATAAGTGTCTGTGAGAAGAAAAGTTGGAAAAGAAAAGCAATAAATAAAAAAGAGCAAGTGAAAGTGTGAAATATGTTTAAACCAGGGAAGTCTGTTTCGTACTGTACCGGCCGGTACGGCCGGTATTTACCGCTCCGGCACCTTGGCCGGTACAGAAACAAAGTTGTTTCGTACCGGAAAATATACCGGCCATACCAGGTCATTTCGGCCATACCGGAGGAAAATTTCAGAATCCGGCCGGTAAATGCATACCGGACCGAAAAAAGAACTATGTTTTTTTGTCACTCTCACCTTCCACCGGCGAGGCGGTGACGATCTCGACATTCTTGACCTCAGGTAGGGGTCGTGGACTGATTTGGCTGCTGCTGCTCCTTCATCTTCATCTTCATCTTCTTCTTCTTCTTCTTCTCCTCTCTCTTTCTCTGGTGTCTCTTTCTCTCTCTCTTTCTCAGTTTTCTTTTTGTTTTTTCAAACTTTTCTTTTTTCAAACCTGCCGGTCTGCCTAAGAAAAGACTTCATAGCATTGATATTTTCAAAGCATCAGATGGTAGGTTGGCATTTATTGAGTGGGTGAGTTTTGAGGTTTTTTTTTGGCTTCTCACTTTTCATATTAATGATGATAACTCAAAAATATATATATATATATATATATATATATATATATATATATATATATATATATAAAATTGTCAAAGTAATATATTGAGTTATTAGAAATATAATTTTGTATATTATATAAAATAATAAAAAATAGCGGTAAATCCGAAACGGTATTGACCGGTATTTGAAATATATCGTACCGTAGATCAAACCGTACAACCTCCGGTACGGTATTGCTTTCCTTGGTTTAAACATAGTTAGAAAGCCAAAACAAGAAGAAGAAAAAAAATAACAAAACAAAAAATACATAAAGAAAAAATCAGGTCAATCTGGCCCAACCCGCCAATTCATCGGGTTCAAGTCGCCCCTTTTTCGGGTACAAAAATTCCGTACTTGTATCCATTTTTTTTTTTTTCTGGGTTCGGTTGGGTTATCAAGTCTGAATCCAATTTTTGCAAGTCAAGATATGGTTAGAAATCCTTGTATGCAATGAACAATACAACACATTTGCAACATGAGGTAATTCTCAAATGAATTAGTTCTAGAGTGAATATTTTATAAAACCCAAGATCCGTCCGATGATATGATATTTTTAAACTAACAAGCTCTATTTTTAATCCCAAGATCCCTATTTGGGTTTATTCAATGACTCTCATCACGTCAGCCAAAATTTGTGAATTCGATGACGATTCTTTTCGCCACCAATGTAATGAAGAAACTGAGTCAACGCTTACTCTATTTTAGTCCTCCATTATAATCACTCACTCATTTTAATCAGAAGTCATAGACACACCAAGTTGGTTTATGGTTAATTTCCTCACCTAACTCATGCATGTAAGGAATTGTTATACATTAAGAACAGCTTAAGTACTTTTGAATAAATTTGATACAAGAATCGTATCAAAATCTTTTCAAAGAAATGCATTGTGAGAAATTTCTAAGAGCCAAGCGACATGGGTGAGGAAATTACGATGGCTATACATGGTGAGCTAGCCTAGCCAGATTAAAATATTAGCTTAGACCACCAGAGACTCAGTACGTAGTGGTCGGTCGCTAATTATATAATCCTCATAGAAACCGTGGTCTCCCATCAACTTCACATGTTAGAAAACATAGTAAGACGATAACATATACTATAAAAAAATATATATATAAAAAAAAAACAAATGTTAAAACAATAAATTAAGAAAGAAAAAGTTAACAAATACCCTATAAGAAATAGCGTGTTTTAGAAATTTTTTATGAAAAAAGAAAAAATAATCAACTTTTTTTTTCAAATTTTTATATTTTTCATTAAAATAGTATTGAAACTTTTTAAAAATGGTATGTTAACAAATGTCCTTAACAGGGCTCAATTAAAAAAGCCAAAAAAAAAAAAAAGACCACTCGGAATTCAAGTTAGTAGCCTGTAGTAAGTACACAAGTTGCACTAGTTTCTGCGCGTGTGTGAGGGACAAATGAAAAAAATTCTGAGGGTCCGTCAAACCTATGCTTAATGCTTAATTATTATAAAATTAACTAGTATATTTATTCTTAATTTTTGGCGTGTGATATCACGTATGTGTACCACTTTTTCCTTCTTTATTAATAAGTGTTGTTAAATATTCTAAGTGATATGGTCTTTCTTTTATTTTCATTTGATATATAAAATATGGCTTTCCAAATCCCATCTTATCTCTATATATAATCCCTTTCTTATCCCTAAATTTAATCCAACGAAACCCATCTTCTTTATTCTCTTCTGACTAATCCATTTCCAAACCCCCAAGAGCTCTCTCTCTCTCTCTAACAGACTCAAACAGATACACAACACAGAGTCTTAGTAAAGTTCAGTGAGGAATCAATGGATTTCCACGTGAGAGCTTGTGGGTCTGCAAAACTTGTTGTAGGTGAAGAGGATATGGACATTAGAAGAGGTCCATGGACAGCTGAAGAGGACACCTTGCTCATGAATCATATCACCCTCCATGGTGAAGGTCGCTGGAACTCTGTTGCTCGCTGTGCAGGTATTAATTAAACACAAAACTCACAACAATTTTCCTTTTTGCATCAATATATACATACATATATATATATTCTTGGTTATGTATGTTTGAGTTTGATGAACTGTAAGGATATATATGGCAAACACAACGAAAATAGCTATCAGAAACTTTCCTTTTTTGGGGTAAAATAGCGAAGTACAGTACTTTGTTTTGAGTTTACAATTAGAACAGAACTAAAATTTCCAGTTGTATTTGTTTTTCCAAATCAATAATAATTCAGGTTTGAAGCGAACTGGCAAAAGCTGCAGATTAAGATGGTTAAACTATTTGAGGCCTGATGTTAGACGTGGAAATATCACTCTGAAAGAGCAGCTATTGATTCTTGAGCTCCATTCTCAGTGGGGCAATAGGTAAGGTTTTTTTTTTTTTTTTTTTTCTCGATCTTTACATTGTTATCATATTGTTTTGTTTATGTCTATGTATTTAAAATTTGATTAATTGTGTTGGGTTTTATTCGTTTTTGAAACATCATAATTATAATTATAATGAATTTTATATATATATATATATATATATATAGGTGGTCCAAGATAGCGCAATACCTGCCTGGTAGGACAGACAATGAGATCAAGAACTATTGGAGAACAAGGGTACAAAAGCAAGCTAAGCAACTCAAATGTGACGTCAATAGCAAACAATTTAGAGACGCCATGCGTTACGTATGGATTCCTCGCTTGATGGAGCGGATCCGGGCCACATCCGAATCCCACTCGGATCAACCCACTACTGACTGCGGCGACCCAAGTCAACAAGTCCATGCGTCTGGGTCCGACCCAATTGACCCGTATTTGATGCCCGCTGTATCGGGCACTCCATCGGATTCATCCGAGCAGGCTCAAATCTCAGACCTAACCGAATGTTACGATTTCTCGGGTAGTAATTACCCGAACGAATCAACAAATGGGTCAGGTTTTTGCCCACAGCTGGGAGTGGATATCCAGCAAGCTTTTGAGCATGGGGGCAATGGATGGTTTGGTGGTGGGGACACATTGGATAGTTTGTGGAATGAAGAGAATTTGTCGTTTTTGCAACAACAGCTTTGTGATTGTGATGAGATCTGAAAATTAATAATAGAATTCCTTTACGTGACGCATCAAGGTATTCAAACATTATGTAATGAATCGTATCGTATCATGTATATGTATTTGAGAGACAAAAGTAGCATTAATGCTAACGTTGCTAATATGACAACTACTTTTAAGATACTAAAGCAATCTTATATAAATTAACTTTCGTCGATCTCGTGCTTGCTATTCCCTTCGTCTTTCAACCAAAAAGGTCCATATCTTCCACAATTTTTTTATTTTTTTTATTTTTATTTTTATAAATTTTGATAGCTAGCTAGTGCTCCTCCCATTATCATTGGGGTTATTGGGTATTTGGCTTTTGCTTGCACGTAATTATTCACATCCTTTTCGTTTGATCTGATTGGAGAATAAACTCACTAATGGAGGAGGAGTACTAAGGAAATATACATATATATATATATATATACATATATTATAGGATAGGGCCAAGTTACAAGCATCATGTATAACTTTAAACAATGTTACACAATTTAATATATTTTTATTGGAAGCTAATTTAAATAAATGCATAGTTTCATGTATTTTCAATGCTTGCAAATTTTTAAGGTAATCAAAAGTCAATAACTATGTTATCAATTAAATGCTTAAATGTAGATCAAGTTTTTATAATTTAAAATTATATATCAAAGATGAGCTATGGACCAGATTGACACGAACAAGATGAGATAACTGCGATCATGTGTATCTTTTTGTCTCCATACTGGCACGAGTATACGGTAGAATATAAAAAGTAATTCATCCGTGTTGACCGTAGTGTTAAACGCTAGTTCCACATTGTTTTTTTGTGTTGTTAGCTAAAAGTTCTCTAGAAGCCTTTATGTGTATAGTTGATTTAGAGCTTTAAAAAAACCTTAAACGTGATGGGTAAAAGGTACGCAGCTATATAATCTGTACTATATTAACGATTCAACGGGTTCCCTATTGGAAGCACTAATTGCCGAAATCCTTGAAATACATCTTGAAAGTCTTAGTCAGTCACCTTAATTATAACAATTTTGGATCGTATAAAATTGGTTGTAATTCAAATTCATGATGCGGCAAGTTAAACTATTTTGATATAGATTTGGAAAAGATAGCTTTAAACACGTTTGGAGCCACAAACATTTTCTCATCTGAAAATATATAACGTACCATTAGATTCATTTAATTTATACATAGAATCTAGCATAGAAAACTTTTTTTCCTTGATGAAAACAATCAAAATCTGCACTTCCATATCTTAATTGAAAACTTTTTGTTTTCTTAAACGTTGTAGCTTCTTTTCAATTGAAATCTTTTCATTTTTAAAATTTTAGTCAAATGTGAGATAGGTGATATTTTCAAAAATAAAAAATAAAAGAAATCCAATGGTTTTAATACCTTACATAAATCACATAAATCAAAAACATGTTTCGACTCTTATATCCGACTAATAATTGGAGGAAATTGAAGGATTTAAATAAGATGCATCTTTCTTTAAATTATAATTTGATTAGAGATCCAACCATGAAAATGTCATAATTAAATAATTAATTAAAATTAAAGTTATAAAATTTGTAAAAATTATAAAATTTACTACAAAAATATATCTACAAATGTTTAAATAACTTTCAAATGTATTTCCACAATTTTTATAAGGCTACTAGAAAATAATAAAGTATAAAAAACTGTTGTGTTTATTTATTCTTTAAGTAGAGATTATTTTAATCTAATCCATGACCATTTTTAAAATAAATTCAGAAACAACATATTCACATGCAAAGGCACAACTCCTGAACCATAAATAATTTCCATAAAAATACAAATTTAATAGTATTAATACATTGAGAGAGATGCTAACCATTTTGTAAAATACATAATAATTAAATATTAATATTCTCACATTCAAATAAATATAATATTTCTTCATTAATGGATACAAGGAAAGTATAGGACTTCATGGTTGACATGTATGACAATCAATTAGAGGTATATTTGTGTTGGGAACTTATACGAATTCTCATATTTGTGAGAGATGAAAAATAGACTATAAAATAACACACACAAAGCCAATCATACGACATAATGAATTACATGGTTTGGTAATTTGTCTACATTCAATAGGTTGTAGTGATTTTACTATTTTTAAGAAAATTATATAAAATATGGCAATATAGTTTTTGTCTCTAAAACAATATATCAAACCCTAATAAGAAAATCTCTTATTAAAAACTGTAATCCTTCATTATCGAATTTGGTCATAATCCGAATCAAATACAAATTCAGCTCCACATAACCCAATAATTTGAGTATAAACAATTCAAAACTTGGCCAATTTGCCCGATAGTTTTGATAGTTGTCTCACTCTAGTTGGCTCAACCATTTGTTCTTATTCTTCTTTTTTATTTTATATACTATGATAATTAAAAGGGGGTGGGAGGTATTTGCACTCTGGATGTTGTCATTAATTAGAAACATCCAAAGTGCCGATCGAGTTATCCAGCATTCTGATTGTTCTCTCACATGGAATAAATGAATACAAACGTCATCTAGAAACCAGCAAACAAAAAGTTAGGAGCTGTGCACTTCGTACGCGGCACTGATGAAGTTGTGATTTAAAAGAAAAAAAAGAAAGAAGTAAAATCCGGGTGTGAAAACGGTACCAAATGTAGGGAAAAGAGATGGTATAAGGCGGTAGGCGGATGAAGATATTGACATTAATTTGACTCTTTCCACATTTTTTTTTTATTTTTTTATATGTAATATAAGTGTAACTGTGAGTAGTGAGTGGGAGGGACATAAAGTTGAAATTTAAGATCAGAAAATTTTAGCAGCCACACGACCTTGCCTCTGACTCTTTGAAACACTGAATTTGAAGCTGCAGCAGCGGAGACAAAGTTGAAATATTTGGTTACAAATTGGGACTTTTCTAAATCTTATTGCAATCATGCTAAGAAGCTAACATAAAAAATAAAAATAAATATTGATTGAGAGAAGACTTTAATTAATTACTAGTGTAGAATGAGTTAAACAAGTCGAAGAAAATGAGGATACTCATAATAAGACATATGTATATATATTTTAAGAATTTTTCATTTTCGGGACTACGTACAGAAATGTAAAGCATATCTTCTTTTAGGTGTACTGTAACTGTAAGTTGACTTGCAACTTGCCTCAGTTGTATTTTGTTGAACAAGGTCGTACGCTTCAATAGCTGTTAATTAATTAGTGAGAAACCATGGATTAGTCCCTTTCATTAAATATCAAATGAAATTATTAGTTAATTATCAACTTATCTCAAAACGTTTACGTTCGGTTCTACTATATATATTTCAACGTGTACCAAATCATGAAGTAAGAAAATATAAAAGCAATAACACATAATTTGGTTACAATTAATGTAAAAAACTGACAAAGCAACTCTTTAAAGGAAAATTCACTCTAGGTATACAAATTAAGACAATCACATAGAAAATTTACTACGAAGAAATGGTTATAAATAGTTAATTAATAGAACGTACATTAAACCTTAATTTGGTAGACAAATTTGTGTTAATAAGAGTCTCATATATATGAAAAGAGAAATGATATGTCCACAACATTTTTACAACATTTTTACAACAAATCCTAAGTGGCAGGATGTTACTGGTTGTTATTGTTGGGGCAGAAAAGTAATCTTAGTGTTAGGTTCAAATTTGAACCAATAACAACTAACCACCTATGATTTGTTGTAAAAATGTTGTAGACGTAGCACCTCTCATATGAAAATGGTGTTAAACAAAATACAAATTAATTATCACCTTTGTAAATTGTGAAAAAAACTATGTGTAAGTGACAAAGCTCATATCCTAATTAAGGCAGTGTATGTGTATGTGGAGATGTTGGGCTAGACTCTTTTAGCAGGCATCTACTTCCTTAATTTCTCTGACTAATGTCTCTGTTTTGTTGCTCTTTTCGTCTCTCGTGTCCATTAGCATATATTGTCATTCTATATTATTGATCAATTGTCATTATATATCCTAAAAGTCTAAGTTAATAGGAAATCCAAAATATCTTAAATTCATGCAAAATGGTGAATTCGCATTGATTTACTTATTCAATATTTTAGTAATTATTAACCAAGGAAAACAAAGATAACGTACGTTAACGTGAAGTCTAGGTCCCAACTCAAGACTATTTGCTATATGAGAGGTGCTACGTCCACAATATTTTTACAACAATTTTACAATAAATCATAGGTGGTTAGTTGTTATAGGTTCAAATTTGAATCTAACACTAATATTACTTTTTTGTCCCAACAATAACAACCAGTAACAACTTGCCACTTAAGATTTGTTGTAAAAATGTTGTGGACATATCATTTCTCTTTGCTATATATAGTATCACAAATCACAATGAACTACCAATTATTCTATTCTAATCCCAACACTGATGGATTTTTCAATGATTTTTTAAGTTGTGAAGGAAAATTAAGGCCGGGGAAGATGGAATTGTCAAAAATATAATATTAAATAGTAAATTCCACCCTCCACCCAGGGCCCGTTTCACATGCTTTGAATTGGCCAATGACAATTTAATCACTTAATCAATTTTTATATAATAATTGACCAAAGAAAAGTAGCGTACAAAAGGACGAAGTGGACGAAGGAATTGTTGAAATAATAAAATTTATAAAAATATTAGTGATGATTATATGAGGTACCAGAATCTGGAATTACCAGGATTACAAAAGTTGGTAAGAATTCAGAAACCTTTGAAAATTACATGGGCTGGCCTTGAATCTAGTTTGGTCAGAAACCATTGAAAATTTTCTATGTTCTAATGAGGCTATGATCGAGAAGGATCTTTTCTTTGATCTAGAATAGGCCCATTTGGACTAGTGGCCGCCCAAAAGGCAAATGGCCCATTGTTTGGTTATAAAGAACAACTCCATCCGGCTAGTTATATTTTTGTTAGATTATAATGAACATGTTTTACAAGTCAATTGAATTTTAACATGAGAGAAAGTCTATAAACTTCAAAATTTGGACAAATTTTTTTACTTTGGTTGATGCTCATATTATTAGTGATAAGTAAAAAGGTAATGTTAGTGGTGGGCCTAAGTAAAGACTAGTAAGAATTTGTCAACTCAACTATTATGAATTTTTTTGTGTATATAGCATTACTATTAACATAAATTCAGTTTTTTGTTTGGGTGTACAGTGGTGGCATGGTCCATAGTCCCTAATGAAATGGGGCAGAAGAGAAGGGACGCAAGCTTTGTATTACTTTGACCCCAAAAGTATATATAGAGTTTGTTTGGAAACAACTTATTTAGCTAAAATTAAAAACTTTTTTACTAAAAGTACTGTACATAAAACTAAAAGGTAATTGAAATAATATAGCAGGACCCATAAATAGTACCAAAAAAATATAATGGGACCTATGAATGGTAGAAAAAATAAACTAAATAGTAACAAAAATAAGTTTTAAATAATAAAAAAAAGTTATCTTTTTTAAGCTAATATTACTATTTATGTGTGTTTTAAGAAGTATTACTGTTTACTAACGCTCTGTTTGTTTCAATAATGATGTTTTCTAGAAAATGAGTCATTTTCTAAAAAGCATTTTCTATAAAACTATCTCATTTTTCAATGTTTGGTAGCAACTTTAAATAAGTTGAAAAACAATTTCTTAACTTCCCTTATTTAGCTTGCTGTAAGATAGAGTTGTTTTCCAAAAAAATTTAATGGAAAACAATCTCTAAACATAAGCCATACTTTTTAGATTGATCAAAAATAGTTTTCCTTTGACTCATATTTTTTTATGCTACCAAACATTGGAAAATAAGGAAAACTATCTTTACACAAGGTTTTCCATTGAAACAAACGGAGCGTAAAAAAAAAAAAAACAAGAGATGTTTATCCTACATTGGTTGTGTGTATCTAGTGTTCGTTGTTTATAGCCCTAATCTACAATTACAAAAGTTAGGCTCTTTTATAGTTGTACTCTAATTAAATAATGTATTATAAATCCAGTTTAAAACACTAATATTACTATTTTTGTGTTTGTTCTAATAAGTATTAATTAGAGTTTACTCAAAAAAAAAAAAAAAATGCAATTATAGTTGCACTTGACTTTGAGTGGTTCCTACTTCCTAGTTGTTGTTGACAGAGTTGCTATGTCATTTAAGCCCTACCAACTTCAAATGGAAAATGGAATACAGCGATGTCCTTTCCAATTTCCACCATAAAATGGGACAGGATTAGGTTGAGGCCCGTAAGTCCACATCAAAATTGAGAGTTAGGGGTCCCCATTGAATCCTCTAGATCGCTTTCTCTCAAATGTTTCTACGAATTCGATCTATATATGTGGCTTCCTAGATGTACCCAAAAACCTTTGTTACCATCCATTATCACCAAACATTGAATATATATATCTGGATTTCACTTTTTCCACACAAGTACAGAGGGAACTAAATTGCATGATTAACATTTTTCGCAAAAATTGACCTGATGAACATTGTAATGTGCATGAGTTGTGCAATGTGCTCAAACTGTCAATTTGCTATGACGAAACCATCTTTGCATTTTTATTGAATGCAAAGTCATATGCTTTCTTTCCCCGAAACAGTTGAATATAGACATTTTTTTTTTCTTTTACAGGGATAAATATAAAGCACTCCAATCAAACTAGGAGCATCAGTTTCCTAAAAGAAAGGCTCTATCAATTAGGAGGCCGCCTTAAATAAAGGAATGGACAAAAAAGAGAAGAATGAAAAAGCTTAAGGTTAAGTTTAAGATTTTGTTAAACTTAACCTTAAACAATGAATAAGTTAAAGATTAAGTTTAGCTTTATCTATAATATAACATATTAAGTTTAGCAATGAATTTTCAATCTCTCATTATTCCTTATTATGTCATATTGTTTGTGAAAGGGAAAAGAATTGAATGGAAAAAGAAAATAGCCAAAAGGAGAGAGGGAAAAAATAAAAATGGAAAGCGGAGCAGGTTGGAGAGAGTGAGAGGGAGGTGGAATCCGAACGATCAACATCTAGATTCAATCCATGTTCTCTTTAGAGGAGAAGAAAAGTGAAATTTGAATAAACGTCTAAATTCGCTTTAGAAGGAAAAAAAAAAAATGGAATCCAAATCTTAAGGAACCAAACTTCATGCAATTTGGTTCTTCAACTTCAGCTCAAATTCAATATTAATCTCTTTCAAACTCAAATTCAAATCTTCTAGAGTTCCTAGGGTACTCTACCAAGTAAATTTCTTTAAATCCTCACCTCTCATTTAAAATTAATGGTTTAAGATGCTGTCACATCATTAATCCACTAACTTACTCTTAAAAAAAAAAATAAAAAAAAGGAGAAAAGCTCAGGAAGCAGCCGTGATCTTTAACGTTAGCAAATGGATCTAAGCTTTTTTTTTTTGGATGGAACAAATCTCAAACTTGGGAAATTCATCGACCCAAAAAGTACTCTTGTCATTTTTCCCATCTGAATCCAAAAGACACTCTTGGGCAAGAAGAAAACCGAACTTTCTTTTACAACTCTCCTACATCCTTGAAATTTTCAATACTTTCAATCACAAATGATGGATCCACCCAGCTCAATCCCTTCAAACCGTCCATGAATGACCATTGAAAGCCCAATGGAGGCCAGGTATGTTAGCTATCTTACTCTCTCTCTAGCCTTTGTTCTTTGTCTATTGTCTATTGACTATTAGTTTCTTCCTTTCCTTCTTTTTTTTTTTTTTTTTTTTTTCATTTCTTTATTTCATACCTATGGTTGATATTAGATTTTTGTTTTTTTGCAATTTCACTACTACAAAACTGTTTAATGATTGCTCAAGAAGGACTATGTTTTTTTGGGGCTATATCCTCTGCCTACAAGGTGTTTGATAAATGTTCAAGATAAGAAATAGAGCAGACAAAGAAGATAGTTGTAGTAGTTTGTTACTTTTAGTATAATCTTAGACAAAGAGCAAGGCCACCATAATCAGAGAGAAGAAAAGAATGATTCAAGTTGAAGATATATACATAGGCCTAAATTATTAATTAATTAAGATGAAGATACTTAGGGCCATTATAATAATTAATTAATTAATTATTATAATTAATAATTAATTATATATATTTATATATTCGGAGTGGCGCCATCCCCTTCATCAAGAATGAATTCCTATCTCCTTGAAACACACAATGAGTTCACAATGCATTTGGATTGGTCCCTTCCATCTATGCTCATACTCATGCTTTGGCTCCTGGAGCACCTCATGCACCTACTACCGGCCTGAGTTTTGCACCCTTAGCTGGGTAGATGAATTTTACTCTTAGAGAGACTGCTTCATTTGGACAGATCTCTACCCCATCCTTCGGTTAATTGAGCACATTTAATGTACCTATGTCATCAATTGAATATGTAAATTATCTTATAAATGTACAAATCTTGTTCACAAGCACAACATTACTGCATTATTTGAGCAATGTTGGCTACTTGGCTTATTTTGGCCAGACAAATTAATGTTAGTCCTAAAACTCAAAGAAGCTCTATATATTTTTAGATGTCACATGTCTTTCAATCCTGTTTTTTACTTTTTATTTACATAATGCTAATCCTCATCCGCTCTTTAGATATCCTGTCCTTCAGTTTTAGTCTTTATGTTCTTGGTTTTAGTATCTAACTGAAGGTTTATTATATGTCATTTTATCTTTGCAGCCCTTTTTTTGCACTCTTCTTCGGCTTGTAAGCAATGTTGCGTGTGGACCATAGGAAACTTGAACTCCATTCATTTTTATCTAACTTTTTGTTGTTTTTATTGTCTTTTAGAAGCCAATATATATGTACTGGTGTAATCAATTTGCTTTTTGTTTTTGCTAATTTTTCTAATGATTTGCAAGATGTTGGATTTGGAAATTTGCTTTGGTGCTTTTCTTTTCATGTTATTGGGTTTTGCTATTGCGATGATTTTTTTCAAACTTGTCTATTTAGTTTGAGTATATTAGTAATGGGACCTTGGTATATTAGTAATATTTGAAATATTCAGTTTCAGTTAATTGGAATTGAGTTTTATTTTTTATTTTTTGTTGTTGTATTTTTATAGGATGATGGAAAATTCTTGTCAAAACAAGGGTACCATGAATGATTGTACACCAAAGGTTGGTATGGAGTTTGATACGTTAGAGGCAACTTGGATGTTTTGGAAAAATTATGGAAAACAAATGGGGTTTAGTGTTCAAAAGCATTATGCAAATAAAAGTAAGATGGATGGAGAAATAACATTGAGAAGATTTTTGTGTTCTAAAGAGGGTACTCGTAAGCCTGATAAACGAGATCATCTAACCAGTCAACCTTGATAGGAAACAAGGACTAATTGTCTAGTACGATTGGGTGTTTCATTAGTTCGTGAGACCGGAAAGTACAAGGTATACGATTTTGTATCTGAGCACAACCATGTTCTTCATCTTGCAGCAACTACTTTCATGATGCTGTCAAAATGAAAGATGTCTGATGTCCAAGCTTTTGCTATTGATTTAGTTTATGCTTCTGGAATTAAGCCTAAGGAGATACATGATATAATGAGTAGAGAGGCTGGTGGAAGGGCTAATCTTGGCTACATTGGAACTGATCAAAAAAACTATCTTCGAACTAGACAACAACGAAGCTTGATATATGGTGAAGCCGGTAGTTTATTAAGGTATTTTCAACAACAATTGGTTCATAATCCATCGTTCCATTATACTGTATAGTTGGATATCAAGGAGCTAATAACTAATATATTTTGGGCTGATACTAAAATGATAATTGATTGTGCCTATTTTGGTGATGTTTTTAGTTTTGACACCACATTTGGCACAAACAAAGAATTTAGACCTTTAGCTGTGTTTATTGGTTTCAATCACCATAGAGAGATGGTGATTTTTGGGGCTGCACTTTTATACGATGAGACAGTTGAATCATTCAAATGGCTTTTGAGAGTTTTTAAAATGCACATGGTGGTAGAAAGCTTAAATCTATCTTTACTGATCTTGATTTTGCTATTGCAAAGGCATCAACTGAGGTGATGCCAAAGACGTGGCATGGATTATGTACTTGGCACATAATGCAAAATGGAATCAAGAAATTGGGAAATTTGATGAAGGATGACTCATTGTTCCTCCAAAACTTTAAAGATTGCATGTATAAGTATGAGAATGAGAGTGAATTTGAAGAATCTTGGAATAAAATGATTTAGACCTATACAATTAAGGATCTTAGTTGGTTAAATGGTATATACAAATTAAAGGAAAAATGGGCTAACTGTTACATGAAGAGGGTAGTTACTTTGGGAATGCAAAGTACTCAGCTTAGTGAAAGTTTGAATGAGGATTTGAAAGATTACTTGAAATTAGATTTGAATACGGATGATTTTTTTGAGCATTTTGAGATGGTAGGGCAAAAGCGGGATAAAGAGTTAGAGCTTGAGTATAATGCTAGGGAAAAATTGCCTCCTTTGTGCTTGAAGAATTCACCTTTATTAAAGCAAGCATCACAGGTGTATACCCCTACAATATTTAAAGTGTTCCAAAATGAGTATGGCTATGCATCTGCTGCAATAATAAAAGATCGGAATTGTAGCCAGCCAGTGCATGAATATACTGTTGTGCTTCTTGATAAAGTTGGAGAATAAAAAGCATTGTGTAGTCCTATTAGTAGGACAATCTCATGTAGTTGTAGGAAGTTTAAAACATTTGGGATTTTGTGTTGTCATGCTTTGAAGGTTTTCAATATACTTGATGTAAAGATAATTATGGATGCTTACAATTTGAAGAGATGGACAAGAGAAGCAAAAAATGGGTATGTCATAGATAGTATTGGGAAGGATGTCCATGGGGATGTTAACTTAAAAGTTACACAATGGTATAGAAGATTATGTCCCAGGTTAGTTAGATTAGCCTCACGAGCTGCTAAAATCGAAGAAGCATATGCTTTGGTAGAGAGTGTTACAAAGGAATTAGAAAAGCAGGTTGAAGATATTGCCATGAAATTTTCAAGTGTGAGTCTTGATAATTCTAAAGATCAAATGTCATTGAGTGGTAGTGAAATTGTGGGTCATGGAGAACCTATAAAGAATTTAGTTGAAAAGGTTAAAGGCCTCAAAAAGAAAGAAGGTCGTAAGGGTCAAAAAAGATGTAAAAGTTGGGTTGAACAACAATCAAGGAGAAAGAAAAAAACTTCAATGAAAGATACTATTAGACTACAATTGTCCAAGGTATGCTCTTGATGCAAAAAATATTGACAAATTTACATGCACTGTGTACAAACAGTTTATTTTTTTATTCTTGGTTAAACTAACTGCTTATATTTTACCATACAGGAAAACAATAACTCTTCTCTCATAAACTACAATAACTCTATCTCACTTGTGCAATGTTATTCACATAAGGTGAGCAATCTTGTGAGTTTGTAGCTAAGCAGTTTTAAAGAATTTTTACTGCTAAAAATCTGAAAGTTTTAACAAGAACTATTTGTGATTTGTGATGTAGGAAACATATCAGGCACCTAATTCAATGGCATGGATGACATATGAATGTCTCCAGGGAAATAGATGTCAAAACAGTTTCAATGAATCTTTAACGGTGAACTTGTTCATTCAGCTTTTTTAAGCTATTAATAAGTGGCATGTTCTTTTACGCAATGACATAGATGACACCAAATCATTATAATTTCTTGTAGGGAATGGATTTTGGGTTTGACCAAGCACAAATTCCATTGGGTGACAAAACAAATAATTATAATGCTCACATGAATTTTTTTGGTAAATGATTAACAAATGATGGAAATTTTTTTTTTTTGCCTTTACTAAGTTATCAAAAGATAACCTTGGGTTTTTGAAAGATGTACATGTATGTGATTTTGATGCTGCCAATGCTATGGACGTTGTAAAAAGAGAAGAGGAGATAGGCCTTTGTTAATGCTGCCAATGTTACATTTTTCTTTTATTAAGATTGTCCTGATATAATATTTGTGCAAAAATTATAGCATCAATTGAAGATCTTTTGTTAACTTGTAACTCAAGCTAATGTTGCAAACTTTTCAACCACTTCCTTATTCTTTCAGGACATTATTTTGACAGGAGAAATTTAAGGAACATTTAAATGTGTAACAATCCAAAGATTGTTCATGATAGCTCATGCAAATTGCTGAAAGATGAGACTGATGATTTTACCATCTAGGGCTCTTAAATGACAAGAAAAGCCTTTGTAAACTTTAACTTGAATGAGACCATAAATTTCATGTCCAAATTCGATAAATGCATTCAAAGAACTACTTTCTAAGGAAATGATTGAGAATCTATTGACCTTCAGTATCCCAGGGTATAGGGTATAGCCATATACAGTTGAAATTACTCATCAATATTTCAATTATCTTTATAAATATGAAGGAATTAATCCATTATGGTTCCCAATATTTACCATAAAAGAAATGAATTAAACTTTTGATTCTGCTCCAAACAATAGTAGCTTCTCACCAACATCACCAATAACCATTAAAATTACTTCATGATTGGTCAATGCTACATAGACAGAATACAACCACAACAGAGGAAAGTGTAGATCACACAGACGTTGACAATCATGACATATTAACAATAGAATATGTGGATTTAATGTTGTGTTTTGTAAGTCAACTATTACAATTTGGATAGAACCTTAGTATGAAGTAACATAGCTTGGAAAGACAACAAGGTTTTCCTACTTACAATTATCAAACATATTGATTCAACATGTTCAACCCATAACTAATCCTCCAAGATTGGATGACGCTCAATCTCAGTTAGAAGTTCAATCAAATGGGTTGTTGTGCTATTGACAACCTCACTTCCATAATTACATTATATTACATGTATAGCTTACACGCATCTATGAAATAACAAAGTAAGATAAGAGTGATAAAACTGATATTATTGCCAATAACTATTCTTTACATATCTATAACTATCGAAACATTGGCAATACATGAAGCATTTTAGCCAATATTAATACATATTTTTCTTAAATATTGTGATCTCTACTACTATCTTTTTTTCAAAGAACTAAAGCCTAAAAGCCACTGTGGATGCTACTCAATGATAGCCACCTGCATAAATACTGTGCAATCATAGATCATCAACATCCAAGCTTTCAAGTGAACCTGAAATTAGAAGCTGAAAAAAAAAAAAGTGTCAAAGTGGGACCGTAAAGATCAATATGATACATTAAAATAAGTGTCAAAGTGTCAAAGAAGACTCAAAATTATCATTTGAGTGAAAATAAAGGGTAATAAGAACTTATAAAAAAAAAAGGTAATAAGACTTAGTAACCAGGCATTGGCCTTTTAATTATAAACATAGTGGAGCAAACACAAAGTAAAGACTAAGAATTTTAAAAATCAACTATGGATACCACATAACCTACTACAAGTGCCTTACCAACTATGACATTGGTTTGATAATTGTTCAAGATAAGAAACTAGTACAATTATCTTCAAATTGAATCATTCTTTTCTTCTCTCTGATTATGGTGGCCTTGCTCTTTGCCTAAGATTATACTAAAGGTAACAAACTAGTACAACTAAAGAGCAGATGAATTATAAGATATCTAAAGAGCAAATGAGGATTAGCATTATGTAAATAAAAAGTAAAAAGCAGCATTGAAGACACGTGACAACTAAAAATATATAGAGCAGAGCTTCTTTGAGTTTCAGGACTAACATTAATTTGTCTGGCCAAAACAAGCCAAGTAGCCAACATTGCTTGGATAATGCAATAATGTTGTGCTTGTGAATAAGATCTGCACGTTAATCAGATAATCTACATATTCAATTGATGACATAGGTACACTAAATGTGCTCAATTAACCGAAGGATAAGGTAGAGATCTGTCCAATTGAAGCAGTCTCTCTAAGAGTAGAATTCATCTGCCCAGCTAAGGGTGCAAAACTCAGGCCAGTAGAAGGTGCATGAGGTGCTCCAGGAGCCAAAGCATAAGCATGGACACGAGCATAGATGGAAGGGACCAAACCAAATGCACTGTGAACTCATTGTGTGTTACAAGGAGATAGGAATTGATTCTTGATGCAGGGGATGGTGCCACTCCGAATATATGTATGTGTGTGTATATATATATATATAATTATTAATTATAATAATTAATTAATTATTATATTGGTCCTACGTATCTTCATCTTAATTAATTAATTAATTAATAATTTAGGCCTATGTTTATATCTTCAACTTGAATCATTCTTTTATTCTCTCCGATTATGGTGGCCTTGCTCTTTGTCTAAAATTATACTAAAGGTAACAAACTAGTACAACTATTTTTTTTGTCTGCTCTATTTCTTATCTTGAATATTTATCAAACACCTTGCAAGCAGAGGATATAGCCCCAAAAAAAAAAAAAAACAGCCCTCCTTGAGCAATCATTAAACAGTTTTGCAGTAGTGAAATTACAAAACAACAAAAATCTAATATCAACCATAGGTATGAAATAAAGAAACGAAAAAAAGGGAAAAAAAAAAGGAAAGGAAGAAACTAATAGTAAGTAGACAATAGACAAAGAACAAAGGCTAGAAAGAGAGTAAGATAGCTAATATACCTGGCCTCCATTGGGCTTTCAATGGTCATCTATGGAGGGGTTGAAGGAATTGAGCTGGGTGGATCCATAATTTGTGATTGAAAGTATTGAAAATTTCAAGGATGTAGAAGAGTTGTAAAAGAAAGTCCAGTTTCTTCTTGCCTTGGAGTGTCTTTGGATTCAAATGGGAAAAATGGCAGGTGAGATTTGTGGGTTGATGAATTTCCCAAGTTTGAAATTTGTTCCATCAAAAAAAAAAAAAATGCTTAGATCCATTTGCTAACGTTAAGGATCACGACTGCTTCCTAACCTTATCCCCCTTTTTGTGTTTTTAAAAGAGTAAGTTAGTGGATTGATGATGTGATAGCATCTTAAACTATTAATGTTAAATGAGAGGTGAGGATTTAAAGAAATTTACCTAGTTGAGTACCCTAGGAACTCTAGAATATCTGAATCCTTTAGACTTAAATTTTTTTTTTTTTTAGAATACTAAATATTTTTTAACACACACACGGGGAGAGAGGATAAAGTTTTTTTTAAAGAAACTTACAGTGGTGTATATCTAAAAGGGTCTACTCTAAAACTTAATTTATTTTGCAGTTATCAATTATTTATAAACTAGCTTGTAACCCAACGTATATGCATGGATATAGTTAAAAAACATACATTAAGATGTATAATTCTTACATATAATTTATATTTTATAGTATAATTCTTACATATATAATTTATGTTAGGTTCTAAGACCTTTAGGTTTAAATATATTAGAACTCTAATTTGTAATGTTGGCAAACCATGATCAAAACGATTTTAGTCTTGTTTAGACTGTTCAAAGTATGTGTCTTATATGTAAAGTTGGAATCGAGTTGCTGTAGAATTTCCTGTGCAATTCTGTCTGGCTCGATCGATCGAGAATTAGACTCAACCAATCGAAACTCGTGCAGATTGTTTTTCTGCAAAATTTTCCAACTCAACCCAAGCCCATTAAGGATTAGGGTTTCTGATCTACTTCTTTCACTATATAAAGGAAACTCTAAGCACGTTTTTAAAAACTTTTTAGAGAGAGAAGAGTGTGCCTCTTTTTGTGTCTAGGGTTTGTACCCAAAAGCTCTCTAGAGTCTTTTTGTTTATGCTGTATGTGTGAATCTCTTATGAGATCTAGAGGTGTTTGCCTTCATATATACTTAGGGTTATCAAGAATCAATACTATGTCAAGAACTTGATGATCGTTTCAATTGCAGATTCAAGAGCTTAAAGATATACAAGCGGAAGTACTTGTGCTTGCTGGGAATCCAAGAAAGAAGTAGTCAGTGGACTCGGAGCTGTCACATGGTCATGGTAGTAAATTTCCTACTCGAGGTAGTAATAGGATGTTAGTGGTCTAAGTCGCTATTGTGTAAACCTCAATTCTTTCATAGTGGATTCAGTTTTACCTTGAGAATAGCTAGGCTAAATCCTCCCCAGGTTTTTTACCGTGTGGTTTTTCTAGGTCATCATATCATTGTGTTCTTTATTTTTCAGCTGCTTTGCATGATATGATTGTTTTGTGTTAACTTAGATCTTCATAATTTACCTAAGTATTCACTTGGCTAAATAACTAGGTTAATCTGATTGTGTTTTAAAAGGTCTAAAAACGTACAAGTGGTATCAAAGCGGGTTAGCTCTAGTGTTTAGATCTTTTGATCTAAGAGTTGATCCTTGATCCCTATTATCATGGATAATTTGAAGTGTCTTTCTACTTATGTTTTTAATGATTTGAATAAAAAGGACACTGTTGTTTCTGTTGATTTTATTGATGCCTGTGAAACTCTTCGTAAGGAATTATTGAAATCTATGAAAATTGCTAAGAAATTCAAGGAAGAATTAAAATTGGCTAATCTTGGAAAAGAGGAATTCGTTGTTAGATTAGATGAATCTAATAAAAAGAATGAATTTTTGAGAAATCAAATTTCCTCTCAAGATGAGAAGATGAAAAGCTTGGAACAAGAGTTAGTTGAATCTAAAGTTAAAATTGAAAATGTGACTAGTACCAAGCCTGCTGTTGATAACAGAAGTGTTTTTATTTCTCTTAAGCCTAAAATCGAGAAAGTTTATATCCCTACTTTCAAGAGGAATAAAGAAAAGGCTTATTTTGCTAGGTTAGACAAAGGTAAAAGTTCTGATGTAGACGCTAAAATTTCTAAACCTATGTCTAAGCCTACTGTTAGAGAGCATAAGAAATCTGTTTTTATGCCTACTTGTCACCTTTGTGGTGGTGTTGGTCATATTAGACCAAATTGCTCTTTGTTGAGGTAAAAACCAAAATCTGAGACTAGATTTGTTGTTAGAAATACTGATGTTCCTAAATTTGTTCATGTTTGTCACTTTGTGGTGTCTCCGGTCACATTCGTCCTAATTGTCATAAATTGAAATTTAAACATTCTGTATTTGAATCTAAGATATGTGATGATATTTCTCCTGTCATAAGTCCATACAAATTGTTTCATATTCTTTTGAAAAATTTAAGCTTGTTGGCTTGTGAAAGGAATTTGTAATTTTTTAGTCTTTCTCAGAAGATTAGTGTAATCCCTTAAATATACTCTGCTTCTCATGGATTTTCACCTACAAAGCTGAAGACTCGTGCCATATGGGTGAAAAAAGATTCTCTAAGGTGAGTGTTGTTCACTTGTCCTTGATTTAATTCTTTTAATTAATTGTGGACATGTTTTCTTTTAGTTTTTGGTTGTTTTATTTTCTTATGTTGTTTTGATTTTTCAAAAATCCAAAAGCATTGAAAAATTTACAAAAAGACAAAATTTTTTTATTTTGAGTCTTGTGTCATTTTTCTTGAGGACTACATGAATTATAATATCTCTCTTGATTTAGAACATGCTTGACATTGTGGAGAAACTTGAATAGTATGTGTTATATATGTGCTAAGCTATTTCTGATTTTGTGTGAGTATGTACTAGTTTGTGCGTGTACTCATAGGTTAATTAAGAAATTGATATTTCTTGTTTGTGTACCCTCTATAGCTAAGTTAAGCACTGTCATGCATTGCATTTACATTTTTAATCGTTTAGCATAATGTGTGCCTTTTGTTTTTGGTCATAATTTTTTTTAAACCAAAAAGATTTTTATTTCTTCTATATTACACATCATGGATATGTAATTGAGGTTGACCATATTATATTTACATAACTTGTTTATATACTTTGTTTAGCTTGGATGAGCTTATTTTATTGCACTTCACTAGTTTGAGCTTTGTAGTGCATGTTGTATGAGAGATGCTTATAGTTTTTGATCACTTGATCTTAATCTTGAAGCCACATGTTTTTGATTGTTGGACTTGAACTTAATGAGAAAGGCATAAATAATCATCTCATCCCTGTTTACTAGCCAATTATGAACACTTTAGTGTATATCGTAAGATTTTGTGCTCGAGAAAGTGTAGCACATGCACAAAAAGAACATAAGGTGTAGTCTTGGTTTAATTGCTAAAATTGGTGTGTACATTATTAGACTATAATTAAATCAATCAAATAAAATTGGTGTGTACATTATCTCGGCTATTTTTTTAATAAGTTTCTAATGAAATAAAATTGGTGTGTACATTATGAGGCAAATCAAGAAACTTACATGATTGCAAGCTTTTATTCTAGGAGATGTGAAAGTTATATGATGTAACTCTTTAAGGGATAGTCTCTTTTAAATGTATGTGATTGATTTTTTAGAAATTGTGCTTGATTTCTATTCACATATCACCTCACATGTATCTCAAGCTTTTGCTAGTTACACACACTACACAAGTTATTGCTAAACTTGGTACATATTATTGTGTGTGATCTTGGTGTGGCCATCCAAGATTATGTTTTCTATAGTACTTGATGCAAAATATGTTTTTGATGATTGAAAACTTTGTTTTGAAATTCTAGGTTGAAAACTCATGTTTTTGAAAAACTTTTAATCTCATACTTATGCATTTCATTCGTGAAACACTATGCTTTGAGGAGTTTCTGCATTAAACTACTCTATTTTTCAAAAAATTTGATTTTCCAGATTTTCGATCGATCGAATCTATCTCTCGACTGATCGAAAATGCGTTAAAATTTTTGGTTAGGTTCTGCCTGACTCGATTGGTATTCAATCGATGCTCGATCGATCGAAACTGAAAAATTTCAGTTTTTAAATTTTTGACCAAAATGTTTTTTTTCATGCATCATTTATGTTTAAGATTCACATACATTGCATTGATTTTTGTATCCATCTTGCAGTTTTGTAGTCACATCTCTCATTGTTTTCACACATAACATGTATACACTTTGCTAAATTGGGTACTCAACTTGATTTAAAAATTGATTGATTAATTTTTGAGTCCTTTGTACTTTCTAGTATATGCTATTTTTATGTGTGAACTATAGAAAATATTTTCCTTAAGAGATATGATGGATAATCAATGTACAAATATTTTCTCTACTCATGCAACTGTTTATGGGTCACATAGTGTCAAGTTTGCATTTATTGAAAGAGAGAATATTTTTCTTCATGTGTATCCTCAACTTAATTTTTAAGTTTGGTTTGTGTCTTTTTATTTTTCCCCACCTCCTATATTTTCCCCAAAATTGTTTTTCCTAAAACTTGTTTTGTTTTTCCTATTTTTATAGGGGGAGAAGCTTGTTTTTAACCTTTGTTGTTCATAGGGGGAGTTGTTGCTCTTCATGGGAGGAGTTGTCTCTATTTTCTATAGAGTTGAATTGTTATGTGTTCCCTTAATTCTCTATTTCCTCTTATCCTTTGTTGCGTATGTTGTCTGTTTACTCTTTGTTTGAGTTGTATTTGTCAATACGTGACAAAAATGGGGATAAATAGATGAAATGCTTTTGGGAATCCTGTTTGTTTGTTTGTTTTGTTTAGGGGGAGTTGAATTTGTTTTTGAAAATGAGAGAATATAAATTTTTTTTGATGTATCTAACTTAGGGGGAGAGTTAGTTTACTTTTGTTTTTATGTTGTGTTTCATATTGGTTTACTTGTATTTTCCACACATGTGTTTATACGTTTGTTGAGTGTTTCAGGAATATACAGGTTGATTCAGTCGTGCTTTTGTCTACACTTGCAATTGATGGATAGTAGTTAGGTTGGATTTGTTATGTTGGGCTATGTTTTTGTAATGGGCTATTTATATGTAAACTTTGAGCATTTTCTTATGTTTGTGTTTTGTCACAGATTGCTAAAGGGGGAGTTTGTTAGGTTCTAAGATCTTTAGGTTTAAACGTATTAGAACTCTAATTTATAATGTTGGCAAACCATGATCAAAACGTTTTTAGTCTTGTTTAAACTGCTCAAAGTATGTGTCTTATATGTAAAGTTGGAATCAAGTTGCTGCAGAATTTATTGTGCAATTCTGCTTGGCTCGATGGATTGAGAATTAGACTCGATCGATCGAAGCTCGTGCAGATTGTTTTTCTGTAGAATTTTCCAACTCAGCCCAAGCCCATTAAGGATTAGGATTTCTGATCTACTTCTCCCACTATATTAAGAAAATTCTAAGCACGTTTTTAAAGGCTTTTTGGAGAGAGAAGAGTGTGCCTCTTTTTGTATCTAGGGTTTGTACCCAAAAGCTCTCTAGAGTCTTTTTGTTTATGTTGTATGTGTGAATCTCTTGTGAGATCTAGAGGTGTTTGCCTTCACATATACTTAGGGTTATCAAGAATCAAGACTATGTCAATAACTTGATGATCGTTTCAATTGCATATTCAAGAGCTTAAAGATATACAAGCAAGAGTGCTTGTGCTTGCTGGGAATCCAAGAAAGAAGTAGTCTGTAGACTCAGAACTGTCATGTGATCGTGGTAGTAAGTTTCCTACTCGAGGTAGCAATAGGATGTTAGTGGTCTAAGTCGCTATTGTGTAAACTTCAATTCTTTCATAGAGGATTCAGTTTTACCTTGAGGATAGCTAGGTTAAATCCTCCACAGGTTTTTTACCATGTGGTTTTCCTTGGTCATCATATCATTGTGTTCTTTATTTTTTCGCTGCTTTGCATGATATGATTGTTTTGTGTTAACCTAGATCTGCATAATTTACCTAGGTTAATCTGGTTGTGTTTTAAGGGATCTAAAAACGTACAATTTATATTTATATTTATATTTATATTTTTTAACTTTTTAAAAAGTCTTGTAAGAATATTATTACCTAGGTTAATCTGGTTGTGTTTTAAGGGATCTAAAAACGTACAATTTATATTTATATTTATATTTTTTAACTTTTTAAAAAGTCTTGTAAGAATATTATTAGGTAGAAAATATAAATTTTCCATTTTTTTAATGTTTATCAATTGTAGACTTTTTGGTTTTTGTACACAATAACTCACTTGAATGGATATTTATGATGTGGTCTCACATTTGACTCTAAAATTAAAAAATAAAACTTTCTGTAAAAATAAACAATTTAGGACACATGGTGCAAAACTGAACTTCAATGGTAGAATCTCTCTCTCTCTCTCTCTCTCTCTCTCTCTCTCTCTCTCTCTCTCTCTCTCTCTCTCTCTCTCTCTCTCTCTCTCTCTCTCTGTGATGTCTAAAAAGCCAAGAATTTGAAAACTATGTATAAGAGATTAGAAGGGGAAAAAAACTCAACTTTAACTCCCTTGTAAATTTATATTTCAATGTTGGAGAGATGAACTCGCAAACTACCTTTAATAAAAGGCTAGAGATGGTATGACCTTATATTATATGTAGGCAATGGAATTGATGGACCAATATAACAAAAATTCATACTCAAATTATTTTCTACCAAAAAAAAAAAACTTCTTAAAAGAAGGCTAAATTTAGGTCGTGTTTGGATGGAAACATTTGGATTTGGATTTGGATTTGAAATCCATTGATTTAGAATGCCTTGATTTTGAAATTCTTTGTTTGGATATTTTTAAACAATGAAGGATTTGAAATTCATCATTTGAAATTTCATTGTTTGGATACCTAAATTTGGATTTGGATTTAAGATCAATAAAATATATTTTTTTAATTATTATTTTTCTTAATCATTCTACATTTTAATTTTAAATACATGAGGCAATGTTGATAATCCAATTAACTGAAACTTAAACATGCATGCTAAACAAAAATCATAAATTGAGTTGACATGAAAACTTAAACGCTACAAGAGAAAGCTTACATGGGTTCTGGCTCTGATCTGAGATACAAGTGAATGAATAACTCATGAAAACACAACTAGTATAAGGTCATCCTCAATCCAATTTAATGACCCCTGGAAATAAATATCACCAATACCTATGATATATATATATATATATCACTAGTGCCAATTTACGACTGCTGTTTTGCATAGATTCATGCTTAAACATTTCTAAAATGCTTAACTAGACTAGGTCCTGTGTGATACAGCTAAGCAAGATAGCATCCCCAAGAAGCAATTTCACATGAATTTTCATATTTTAAAGAGCTTGAGTATCAAATAATTATAGAGACAATAGAATCACAATTTAATGAATCTTTTGGGTTCTCAACTGACTAAAGCACCATCTCAGTGTTGGATCACACTTGTGAGTGAAGTCCCACATAAAATAATGATGAAAAGAATGAGTAGTTTTTTTTTTTTTTTTTTTGAGGAAACTGTCAGCTAATCTTTATTCATCTTACTGGAAAATTAGCTAGTAAAATAGTGGAAATGTATGGAGGAACGTTCTCCATCCAAACTTCAAATGAATCACAAAGTCTAGCTCTCCTAGCTAAGACATGTGCCATAGCATTGCCTTGCCTATACGTATGAGAGAATGATCATACCAGAAGGGGGTTTACAAATGATAAAATATCTTTTACTATGTGACCTATACCAGAATTTAGCATATCAACTCTTTTTAAGGCTAGAACAACAGATTGAGAATCACCCTCAAAAATAGACTTTGCTATCCCCATTTCTTGCACAAATCTAACTGCACGTCGAGCAACAAGCATCTCCACAGCTTCAATCGTTGCAGGGAGCAGGATTTTTTCAGATAAGGAAGCCATTACCTCTACTGTTGAGTTTCGAATTACCATCCCTATGCCTGCCTCCCCTGAGTCTTCAAACTCCACGCCATCGAAATTAGTTTTAAACATACCAGATGGTGGAGGGCTCCATTTTATTTTTCCCCGTGGTGTCTTTCTCCTTTCTTTGCTGTGCCCATTTCTCCTTTCTTTATCTCCCCAATACTCAGTTGAACAACCTCACTGAAAAAATTCAACAAATAGCTAACAAGAACTGTTTACACACACACAATGAGTCTTGAAAAAAATGAACCAAAAGCTTTTATCTCACAAGAAACAAAGGCAATTCTATTTTAGTTAAACCATGATTCTGTCATCAATTTAAATGATCCCAAACTTTTTGGTTCTCAAATAATTAAAGAAAAATTCTTAGTTGAACAGCCTCACTGAAAATACTAGACAACTAATCCAAAATAAATAATGGCAATTCTATTCAGAAATAATTATAACAAGAATCACTGTACTAATCACGTCATGATTCTGTCCTCGGTGAAAGTTATTTCAAGCTGATCACTGATTTATTTGGATAACATAAAATATGTTGCAATATAGTCATATAATAATTCAGATGCTCTATTTATGTATATCTACAGTTCATGGAAGCATTTAATTAAGCACATAATTTGCATTACAAACCCATAAACCAAAATAGAAATAGAAAATAAAGATAAACCCAAAACAAATCATTGAAAATACTATGAAATAAAAAGCACAAGCAAATCAAACAAAACCCACACAAAAATTAAAAACTAAAGTTGTTCTTAATTTTGAAATTAGCTATTATTTAATATTGCTAATTACAGAAAAGGTGATGAAGGTGCTATAGCAAATATACTATCACTTTAGAAGTCTATGGAATACACATCCAATGATATATGCATGCCTAAAGAAAATAATTATGAAAAAATTATTTTAAAAATCGGAATTTCATTGTCCTTGACAGCTCGCGAAGAGATAGAGATGTAGTCTTCAGCCTTATATCTTTCCGTTCCATCAATTGTTGCTAAGCATGCAAGTAGGTCAAAATAGCTTATAATTTATTATAAGATTGGGCGAGGAAGAGAGCGTGACAGAGTTGAGAGAGACAAATCTTGCTGCGTAAAAGAGAGAGAAGAAAAACTTGGGCGAGGAAGAGAGAGCGTGACAGAGTTTCTAGATCCGATGAAGAATTAAGAAGACAGAGCTAACATGAGGGCGAGAAATTTCTAAATTCTTGGGTTTGTGAGAGGATTTCAAATCCATGAATTTGGACCCTAAAATCCAAGATGGATTTGGGCCAAATCTAAATCCATTTTTTTACCTTACCCAAACAAAGGATTTGAATTTAGGCCCCCTCAAATCCAAATCCGTACTATCCAAATCCGTACTATCCAAAGAAACCATTAATTCATCTATAGCTCTTTTGTCTAGTTTCATCCAATCTCCCCTTTAATTTTTTTTTTTTTTCAAAACTATATTGTTTTTGGTGTGAAACTGTGGGAATAATGAATAGAAATGGAAGGATTGAAATAAAAGCAACCTTCATGTTGTAGTTTATTCCTAGAACCATCCATGCCATCAAAACCAAAGGAACATAAGGATATGCAAGTAATTTGCATCAACAAAATTGATGTATGGTTCTAAAATGCTCCGTTTTGGTTAAACGGAACCTTCTAAACATAAAGATATATAACTCATATAGATGTAGACTGATTTTGTCATAAATAAAACTCCTGTCTTTTCATCAAAAGATGATGTATAAAAAAACTAATGTAATGTTTAGCATAATGGAAATTAAAATGCTTATGTGCATACTAATTATATATTATATGAATTCATCACATTGAATATGATACAAAAGAATTAGGCTTGAATTAATAATTCAAACACCAAAAAAAATTTTTGCATTAAATTTGGATTTCTACCAGTATCACCTATACCTCTCTAGCTACCTTTCTTTAATTTGGTTTTTTTTTTTTTTTTTTTTTTTTGGGAGGAAAAGGTAAATGAGCTTTATTAATGGAAAAACAAACTAAACTACATCATTCAAATCCTGTGGAAGTAATTTTATCCACACATCAGTATCTGCAGATAAAACTGCTCTTCTAACAAGGGCATGAGCTAACTTATTACCTTTCCTATTAACGTGCAAAAAACTACAATTGACTTTAGAAGACAAAAATCTAATCTCATCAATAATATGCCCATACAAAGTCTGAACCGGCCTAGTATCAATAATAGCCCGAATAACTCGCAACGAATCCCCTTCAATCACCAAATGATGAAGGCTTAGTTCCTTGGCAAAGCAAATGGCCCTACGGGCTGCCAAAGCCTCCGCCACATCAACCGAACCTGGGAGCCTCACTCTCTGACTTTGACTTAAAGCAGCTATAATAAGCCCAGCCGAGTCCCTAACAACCACCCCTAAGCCTGCACACCTCTGATCAAAAAATAAAGCACCATCAAATTTACTTTAATAAAACCAGAATCAGGCGGCTTCCAACGCAAGTCCGTGCTTTGAACAATCATCCGAGGAGTCAATAGCTGCACATACCGATACGCCTGCAGCAGCTCTGAAGCCCGAAGCAACACAACCTTAGTACCCCAAGTCTTCTGGCCCTCTCTCAACCTATTTCTCCTCTCCCAAAAACCCCACGCAACCATAGCATACAAAGCAATCAAAGTAGACAATCCACGCAAGCATAAGAACTGGAGCAAATCACCAAAATTAGAAAATTGATGAGCACGAAGAAAGGAAAACCGAGCATTTGACATCCAAATAGGCTTCACGGCATCACAGAACCACAAATGAATTCCATCCTCGGCACAATCACCACAAGCCTCACAAATTCCAGAATTCAGAACTTGACACCTTTGCAAATTAACTTTAGTGGGCAGAAACTCACGGACAGCACGCCAAAGGAATTGTCGCACCTTATTAAAAGTAATAATAAAAGGACAAAAAAAAAAAAAAAAAACTCCAAAAGCCCACACATTTGTTAGAATTCTTCACCAATAAAAATGTAATTCCTCACGTAACATTTTTTTAAAAAGCAACAAATTCAGTCTTTAATATAGTTATTTAAAGATGGCGGAAATCATTATTTAGTCCCTACATTTTTAGGCTATTCTCATTTTAGTCCCTACATTTTATTTTTACTACTTTTAGTCCCTGTCTTGAAAAATGCTTTCCGTTTTGGTCCCTGCCGTTATATCAGAAACGAAAAAAGCTGATATGGCAAACGGCAGAAATAAATAATACTATATTAATGTCCACATGGCCTAAATTAATAATAAAAAATGTTTTTTGGCATTTAAGAATGTCACGTTAGCATCTAAATTAAAAAAAAATTAATTTATTAATTTTAACTAAATAAAAAATATTAAAAACTAAAAATCATATGAATTGAGATCTAAGTGTGTCTTGAACAAGAACATCAATATACAAACCCAGATCCAAGAACACAAACCCAGAAATTTAAAAAAAAAAAAAAAAAAAAAAACCCAAACTCAAAATTCTGAACAAATCAAAGCAAAACCTTCGCTTTCCAAGTCAATGAACTGCGAAATCCTCACCACCTTGTAGTCGTCGTGCGCAGAATCGTATCCGAACCCGTACGCACGCGCGCCGCACATGCTCATGCCGTAGTCGCAGGGCCGATCGACAGGCAGAAACGGCAACACCTTGTGCTTCTTGATCGAAGGGTTCCAGAAAGCGATGTCTTCGGCGATGTTCGTGATGCAGAGCAAGCCGTTGGCCAAGCCGAGGATGCGAATCCGGTTGCTGTAGCACATGAGAGGGTGGGCGAACTTGACGGCGGCATCTAGGGACTCAAGGCTTACGGAGAAGAGCTCCGACTCCTTGCGGAGGTTGACGGTGACGTTCGAGGAGGTGGCGATGGAGTAGCGGAGGTGGAGGTGGATGAAGTATGGCTGTGCTTTGACTGAAATAAGAGAATTTAAGTTTGATTTGTTCAGAATTTTGAGTTTGGATTTTTTTTTTTTTTAATTTCTGGGTTTGGTTCTTGGATATGGGTTTGTGTCTTGTTGATTCATGGCTGTGCTTTGACTGAAATTAGAGAATTTAAGTTTGATTTGTTCAGAATTTTGAGTTTGGTTTTTTTTATTTATTATTATTTTTTTTTTATTTAAATTTTGGGTTTGTGTTCTTGGATCTGATTTGGTTATTGATGTTCTTGGTCAAAACACACTTAGATCTCAATACATATGATTTTTAGTTTTTAATTCTGTTTTTAATATTTTTTATTTAGTTAAAATTAATAAATTAATTTTTTTAATTTAGATGCTGAAGTAACATTTTTAAATGCCAAAAAACATTTTTTATTATTAATTTAGGCCACGTGGACATTAATTTAGTATTATTTATTTTTGTCGTTTGCCACATCAGTTTTTTTCATTTCTGATGTAACGGTAGGAACCAAAATGGGAAGCGTTTTTCAAAATAAGAACTAAAAACGGTAAAAATAAAATGTAGGGACTAAAATGAGAATAACCTGAAAATGTAGGGATTAAAATATAATTTCCGCCTTTAAAGAAATGATTTTACTTAAAATTTTGATTCTCTTGGTAACCTTAGATTATTTATTGGTTAGGAATGCACATCCAATAGGTATTTCCAATGTATTAATGTCAAGTAAGGTTGTTAACTATGAATTAATGGATATATATATATATATATATATATATATATATATATATATATATATATATATATTAATGATGTCAAAAATTGTCAGTAAGCTGAATGACTCTCACGTGTCCTGGACAAAACCTACGAAATAAAGAAGAAGAAGACCTTATAGAGAATACTAGTGTAGAACCGGATAAATACTCTCCAAAGGTTAAGTTAGAAAACTTTTACAACTCTAGAGTGTCAAAGTTAGAGTAAATTATGAGTACTTTGATTTGTGAGGGCTTTGGGGTTTTTATAGTAATGTGGAGTCAACCTTAATTTCTTGGTGGGGAGGGTATTTCCTTATAGGGAAGATCCTCATTAATGCTCGTATTTCGTGGGATCCTTTCCTTGTAGGGATTCCTCTGATTACGATTTGGGCGTAGAATGCAAGACATTTCCATATTAGTTTCCTTGGATAATACTCAGGTCACATGGGTGCCACGTAGCTTTATCACCCGTCTCCGTCGAGTCCGTCCACATTAAAGAGCTCATCCCCATTAAAGAGTCCGTCTACTTTAAAGGGTCTGCCCGTCCATCTCTCTGCCTTTCATTCAAGACGAGACTCAGTCTACTAGGTCTTTGACTGTCAGGCTATCTAGATCGTCTCTTTAAGTGTTACCATCGCTTTATTATTAGCTTAGCAAATTGGATCCGTCTGCTATGAGATTTATACAAAAAAATGAGGCGTAAAGTTTAGACAAAGTTTACACAAGGTTTCTTCTTTTCAAGATTCATATCTTATATATCTTATGTTAGTTGTGTTACTATTAATATGGTGTATAACAAAACCAGACATGAGTTGTGGAGAGCATATCTGAAGGTCATTATGGTAATTACGCATTTAGAGAATGCAACTTTAATAATTCCACCTCCAAATGTATACTATAAATAATGCATCCATTTGTGTTTTATATTCTTAGCACTATCATTCTCATGGCTTTCTTATCCCATCATCTCCAACTCACTCTCTTGTTTCTCTTTCTATTCAATGTCACTTTGGCCTACTCTTCTTGGTGTTTTGAGAAAAATGTGGGCTACAACAATTGGATATCATGGAATATCAAAAATTACCAGCACAAAACCACTTTGAAAGAAAAATCCATTGTTCAGGCACCAGGGGCTGCTGCTGCAGGCAGGAAAGCTCTAGATATGAAGCTAAGGAAGGCTGAGATAAAGGAAGTGACAATAAGTGTAAGTCAAAATGGGACTGGTGATTTCAAGACTATTAGAGAAGCTCTTAATAGTATCCCATTATATAACACCAGGAGACTAATATTGGTGATCAAACCAGGTGTTTATAGGTATGTTATTCAGTAATCACTGAAGTTTAATTCATTTTTCATTTACAAAATATATACATATATATATATATATATATATATATATATATATATATATATATATATATATTCTAGCCTTTTTTTTTTTCCCCATGTACCTTGCAAGCAAGATTTATAACATTATGGTATGATCATATTTAAAATGCTAACTTGGGATTGTAGGGAAAAGATTACCATCCCCAGAACTTTGCCCTTCGTCACATTTTTAGGGGATGCTAATGACCCACCAACTATTACTGGGAATGACAAAGCATCGGTGGCTAGAAGAGATGGGAGCCCAATAGGGACATTTCAGAGTGCAACAGTTTCTGTAGATGCTAATTACTTTGTGGCGATCAACATGAAATTTGAGGTACACCAATAAGTAATAAAATTAACCTCATCGCATGTGCTATGTGCATGTGATGAGACTTTTTTTTTTTTTTTTGGTTTAGTGTCATACTTTTTTTAATATCAATTTGAGGTTTATACATTTGTCCATTAATATCATGTATATTCGAACTACTGATACAGTTAAAACTTAAAAGTGTTCTATGGTTAACTCCAAAAAATAAACAAATTTACATAGGAACATATAATGTTGATGTCGTTTTAGTGTTTATTATTTTGGAGTTAACCTGATGATACCTTTGAATATATCAATATCTTGAAATCGATGAAAAGCATTTTGTTAGGCACATTCTCTAGGCAAGTCACCAATAGTTCAAAACATTATTCTGTCTTGAAAACACCACTATTACTCACTTTTGAATTCTTTACCACTAAGCAACTCAGAGCCATATGTATGTTTTCAACACCAAAATTCACAAATAAGGAATGTGCACTGTGGTTCGAATTTTGAAGCTACATTTCTTTAATCCCAGTGCTTTTTTAATTGAGATTTTAAATTATTTGCAAGAATGAATTATAGAAGTTTATAGCTCATATTAATTATAGGTATATTGTCAACTGCTACTGTATCTTATAATTGTTTAAGAGTACCTCGCACGTATAACAAGGTAGACAAAGATTCTATTCTGCGTGAAACATTCCAAACTCCAAAAGAAAATGCCACCCATGTTCAGAAATCAGAACATTCAAAATTAAAAGCATTAGGCAACAATTTAAATTTAAGATTCCATGCAAAAAGTGGAATGTGTAATAAATTACCAGTTCTTCCAAAAGTTTAAACGGTTGAAAAATTATGAGTTTAATCATTTAACCATACTTATAACAATATAAAGTAAAATATCTTCCCAACTATATACTCACCCTTGTCAAAGGCCAATCACCATTTTCTATATTTTTTATTATGTTTTCATTCAGGGAAAACCAATCACTATGAAGTAAAAATTAGTATATCATACAAAAGTTTAATTTGTTCACTAAAATTTCTGTAAATGTAGAACACAGCTCCACATGAGATTGGATCCATTGGAGAGCAAGGTGTGGCTATTCGCATTTCTGGAACAAAGGCAGCATTCTACAACTGTAGTTTTTATGGGTCTCAAGACACAGGGTATGATCACAAGGGCCTTCACTACTTCAATAATTGCTTTATCCAGGGCTCAGTGGACTTCATTTTCGGCTATGGCAGATCCCTTTATGAGGTCAGTCAATCACTAACATAAGGTCCCCATATGGATTGGGCGTGTTGCTAGCCAGCCCAAGACTAGTGGCTTCGAATGCATTATATAGGTAGTTATCCCTTGTAATCAGATCAGTGCAGCATCTCCAATACATGAGCTAAAACCAAAATTATAAGCAAAATAGAGAATGAAGTCTTGAAAATCAAGTACAACAATATCTGCAAAATAGGCAATTATATTTGGCTCATCTACAATCACTCTCTTTGTGTGGAGAGTACTGTAGATGAGCAAAACAATCTATTGGCTTAAAAAAATTTTAAGATGAACTAAACAGTATATAGGCAAAATAATATTTAAATGTGATAGAAAAAGAATAGAGTGTTTGTTGAAAGGTGTATTTAGTAAAATAGGTAAGAAAAAGGCAAAAGGAACTTTTTATTCTCCGAATAGCACCAAAATATGACTAAGTTGCTGGAGATGCTCGAGTCAGAGGATTGAACTTTAAAGATCAAACTCAAATAGGTGTCAACTATATACTAAAGTCTTTAGTACTAAAGTGAAGGAAAAATGAGTACCTCTCATTTTGTAGTGTAGAAATGGACAAAACTTAGGTACAATTCCTGCATTGTTGTATATTATGTTCCTTAAATTAAATTCAATCATGTGATTATATTGGCCAAAAAACCACATATATAGTTCAATTATTTGTAGAAAGATAACATATTTTATGTTGCATTGGTTAATACATCCATATGATTAAAATTAGTTGAAATAAATAAAAGGTACATCACATAAAGAACTGTACCTAAATTTTGGTCCTGCCTAAATCTAGTAAGTCTCTCATACAAATAACAACAACAACAACAACAACAATAATAATAATAAAATCATACTCTAAAAGGCCATGCCAATAGCCAAGTTAAAAATTTAGCATTTGGAAGAGGTTGGGTCAAGACTATAAAGATTACTAATCAATTTCCTATATGGGCAGAACTGCAATTTAAATTCCATAGCCAAGAAGGTGGCCTCCCTCACTGCCCAAAAGCGCACCAATTCGTCATTGGAAAGTGGGTTTTCCTTCAAAGATTGTGTGGTAACAGGGAGTGGCCAGGTTTACCTTGGTAGAGCATGGGGTGATTATTCCAGGGTTGTTTTCTCATACACATTCTTGGACAAGACTGTTCTTCCCCAAGGGTGGAGTGATTGGGGCAATCAAAAACGCGATTTGTAAGTTCAATTCAGTACTTTCAATAAGCATTTTAGTGCTTCTTTGTCCCAAAGTTCTTGGTGGCTAATTAAGTATACATAGCACTGCAAAAAATAAATAATGACTTAGTAAATTAATCAAGTCCTTGCTATAGTGTAACTAGGTCTGCTTTTCTTTGGGTTCTTGCAGTAGTTTATATTATGGAGAATACAAGTGCAGTGGACCAGGAGCCAACTTGACAGGAAGAGTGCCTTGGGCGCGCATGCTGACTGATGAAGAGGCTAAGCCTTTTATTGGGACTTACTATGTTGAAGGGGATTCATGGCTTATAACACCTCATTAGAATTTGATTTCTTTTTTGCTTCAACCATTACCATGTATACATTAGTTGCTTTGCAAAAACAAATATATATATGCCTGGTCAACCAATAAGGTACTCGAAGTTGAAATTCTTGACAATTAATGTATGTAGTGCACATTTGCCAAAAATAAATAAGTAGGATATGAACTTTTACAATTATTCTTGATATAATTATTGTTTTTTAAATGTGAATTATTTATGATAGAATCATGGCCATGGAAGCTATGAGGAATTATCTCCAAATATAATTGTAGTTGTTGAAATTAAAGAGAAATAGGAAAAAAAAAGTTAGATGTAGAAGCAAGAGTTGATAAAAATCATAGAAATATTGATAATTTGGCCTAACGGCTTACGTCCATGGAGAAAGCCATTAACTATTACAATTTTACTATATACTAGCTTAAGTGTTTTGTACAACAAACCAAAGCTATGTTTGCGTGTGTTTTTTTTTTATTTTTTTTTTATTTTTTATATCTTTTGTAGGATGAGAGGACAAAGATTTTCTTCAAGAAATACAGCTTCAAAAAAGTGATTGCCTAGGCTTTTACTTGGATCTAGGGTTTGTATTTTATAACTACAGCACACAGACAACAACCCACGATTCATTGTAAAAGAATTCAGCCATTGTATTGAGCAAATAGTATTTTAGAAACACTCATCATGAAAATATTTTTTGAAAAATAATTTTTTATAAAAATATTTTCTAAAAGATTATTTGATTTCTATATTTTGATTTGCAACCCAAAAAATGTTTTTTTTTTAAAAAAATCTATAATTTGACTTGCATTAAGGTGCTCATTTATGAGTTGGACTCAGGTTGGGGTCTAACCACTTGACATAATAATATGACTCATAGTAATATGGCTCACTTCTCTTGTTTGTTACCTTACCCTTATGCTCAAAATTATGGGTGTGTATGGGTCGGGTTGAGGAATTTTTTCAACCCAACCCATCATAGTGGGTTAAAAAAAATTCAATTCAATTCAATCCAACCCAACCCACGTGAGTTGGGTTGGACCCATGGGTTCAATAGTTTTTTTTTTTAATTATTATTATTATTATTATTATTATTATTATTATTATTATTATTATTATTATTATTATCAAATTGAGTATTAGAACAATACCACTACAAATAAGAGTAAATTCATAACCAAATAATCATGAGCATAACACCAAACAAACACAAACTATATGAGAAGAATTTACGATTTGGGTTTTATTTAGGAAGAGGTGCAAAAAATTAAATAACAAAATTATATAATATTTTTTTAATTTTGAAAATATATTAAATATATGTGAGTCTGGTCAAATTAGGCGAATTTGTAAACCTCATAACCTGAACCCAACCCGACCCATTGTAAAATATATTTCATGACCCAACCCAACCAAACCCAACCCACCAACTCTTAAAAACTAACCCAACCCAATGGATTGAGTTGGTTCAGGTCAGTTTTGACGGGTTGGCAGTTCACTACACACCCCTACTCAAAATCATCTCAAACCGCCAAGGCCAAGTTTGTTGAGATCAATCTGTTAAATGCTCCAAACTTGAATATAAAATTATTGATATTTTTTTTTGTAATTTCAAATGAAATAAAGTCCAAATTCGAAATCAATGCCAAAAATTAAGGAAGAAAATTGAGTTGAGAAGAAATGTTATTTCGATAATAATAATAATAATAATAATAGGTCAATGTTGGTTAATAACTTGTCAATAGTAGAGAGAGAGAGAGAGAGAGAGAGAGAGAGAGAGAGAGATATTACCATTAGCAAAAATAATTTGTGTTAAGAAGTTTTTTGTGATGGTCGTAGTCCATTGAAAATGTAATATTTTAAAAGTGGAATTTTTTTTTTTTTTGTTGGGCTTATTTTCCATTAACTACATAAAACTTTTGTGATAGTCGTAGTCCATTAAATATGTGATGTTCTTAAAAATGTATTTTAATATTTAAAAGTGGAAATTTTTTGTTGGGCTTATTTTCCATTAAGGCTGCGTTTGTTTCACTAGTAAATCAGTTTTAAAAAATATTTTACACATTTGCATGTGTTTGGCAGCAACTGAAAATTTGGTCAACTGAAAGTCACTTACACTTTGACCGTAAAATACCCCTTCCCACCCATAAAACTATTTTCGTTTCTATTTTGCCTTCAAAGCATTTCCGGAATTTTTTCACTCCACACGGTCCAACTCGCCAAGTTCTTCAGCTCCACCCCACGCACCAACGACACCAGTCCGAGGTCCACCCACACTCTGACGAGCAGCATCGTCGTTTTCCCCTCCGCGCCGGTGATTTTTCTCCCTTTTCTTGTCTTCTCTCACTCAACCTCACTTCCGCCCACTTCAAGCTCCAAATGTACCCGATCCACCAAGGCAAAACTCTCCCTCAAGTCAGCGAAGCCTATCTCACCTCCAACATCTCCAATCCGTCGCTCCCACGTCGCCGGCGAAACACTTCTCTCAAACCCATCTCCCTTTTCTTTTCTTCTCTCACTCAACCTCACCTCCGAAATCACGCCGAGATCATGCCGCTGAGATTGCACCCAACACCGCCGAAATTGCGCCGCCGAGGTCATCACCCATGGAAGATCGTCGCCGAGATCACTCTCTCTTCCTCCCTCTCTCAGTTTGACCGAATTGTTTGAGTTTGGTTTTGTTGTGATTTTTGTTTTTTTAAGTTTATATATTGAAATTTTCTATTATAAAATTTGTTTGAAAGCTAAGAAAATGTGAGAAACTAGTAGAAAAATAGCATTTTTAGAATGCAAACAAACACATAAAAACATTTTCTAGAACAATTTTTATAATGCAGCATAGCACTTGAAAATATTTTTCTTTCCTAAAAATATTTTCACTTGAAAATATTTTCACCTGAAAAATATTTTACACTAAAACAAACGCAGCCTAACTACGTAAAACTTAAATGACAAATGCCTAAATACTCCTAGGTATGACCCAGGTAAGCACTGTAATGTCCAACTAGTAGGATATATATATATATATAAGGGAAGGACGACAGCGCAGAAGGCAGAAGCACAACAGATAACAGAAATATAGAATAATTCAAAGTAAATGATAATTGAAAGTAAGGCGGTAGAACCAGCCAAGCAGTTGTATATCAAAATAATTCAAAGTATTGAAAATAGAAGTGTTTATTGAATGTACTTCAAAACACTTACAGTAGTAGTAGTAACAAGATTACAGTGATCAACAGGGATCAGTGGGATAAACAGTACAAGGCTTGAAAACTAGTCCTGGTTCTAGTAACAAGCTTTGTGTATTAGTGAGATATCTTGATCTAAGGAAGTCCTAGAGAGAGTTCTATGGAAAATCCTAGAAAAGATTCTGGTTTAACAATAAGGGACAACCCCCCCTTTTATAGGTAAATAAAGCAGTGAATAGTACAAAGTGAATAGTGACATTTTACTATTCATATCAAGACCCGTGAGAGGCATCAGAAGCATAATATCCGGAAGATATCAAGTCGGCTTTTTGAGACCGAAAGTAGTTTGGCATGTTGTGCCCAAAATATCAGCAATTATGAAGGTAACAGGTAAATAGCTTTAACCTTGGGGAAAAATCCTTATCTTGGAAAGTCAATAAAAGAGGAAAGGTGCAGCAATGTTGGAACGTAGTGGTGGTGCCAAAATGGGTTGGCATAAGGAATCAGTAAGTGGTCAACAAGGAATCAATGTTATCAAGAAAGCATCTTCGGCAAATAGTAACAGTGAATATTGTAGCATCATCTGGCTAGACAAATAAGAAAGTCTTGTTCTGGGATCATTATGCTTCTAGGTAGAGGCTGCGTCAGACGCGTAACCAGCATAAGGGTCCCATGGGGGATCATCATTGCATTCATGTTCATGATAAGTTGAATATTGGTTATAGAAACCACAATACATTAATGGTTCATAAACAGGATCTCTTGTGAGAAATATTCTTGAGTCATCATGTTCTGCCCACTGTAAATGTCGGACTGCAGAAGCATAATATTTATTAAGGAAAACAGAGATTCTATCTGTACAACCAAAGAAATGGTAGTCTTTCCATAATTCTTCAGAGACATCTAGAATTCGATTATTGAAATAACTTCTCCAACATTCAGCAAGAGCATAGGGATGCTTATGTGAAACATAAGCATTTCCTTCATACCACTGACCTTGGTAAGTATATCCATTAATAAGAACAGGATGCTTGGAAGGTTGAACATTCATCCAATTATTCTTTTCCCATTTGGGCAAAGTACTCCAACATCGGATGGAAACATAGGTGCTTTCAACATTTGTGACAGCTTTTCGAATAATATCAGGAAATTGGTTAATTTGATCATGACTCGTTAATTTGATGTGTCTAATAAAACCAAATTCAAACATTTGAGAAAGCCAGAAGGGACCATTATCAGAACCATCTTCATAATTAATCAAAAGGCCAGAGAAATGATGGGTTTTTTCATGTACTCTAAGACTGCTCCCAAAGTATTTCCCCCATTTCTTTTTCATGTAGCCTTTATTGGGGCCTTCCGGTTCAACAATGGTAGGAGCAATAGAAACAAGGGTTTTGAAATGTTTAAGCCAAAGATCAAGATCTTTGGTCATAGCCTTGCTTTCGGAAATACAAGATTTTACTTCTGGAGGCAAGTTAGCAACAACACTTTTAAGTAAAGATTGGTTTTTTAGACTTAATCTAGCAAAATCAGTACCCATTATAGTCTTTCTATCCATTGAATGGATTTCCTCTTTGCCAAAGAGTTGGCTAATCAGGTTTGATTCATCATGATAGTTAACAAGGCAATTAAAAAGTTGATCGGAAAAGATTCCATTTTCAGTAGTAGGGTCAACAATTTGGGTAGTAAGGTTAACAAGGTGAATTTCAAGTGCTCTCATGGTTTTGTCGAATAATTTATGGTGGTTTGAAGAATGGGAAGCTTAAAGGTTGTCAAGAATGAATTTAATGGAATCTGGTAATTCACTATAGACTCCATTATGGAATTGCAATTCTTTGTTCAATACTTCTTGTAAGGTTAATATAATATCACCACTGGAATATGTCACCTTTGCCGGGACAAATTCCTAAAGGGATGTTGTATTACTGGATTTTACTCCAGAAGATGCGCCTTCATGCATTACAAAAGGATGTCCCGCTGGGAACCTTTCATCTTGAGGAAAGTCCTGTGCAGGTGCTTTTCCCTTGTTCCTCTTCTCTGCCGAAGAAGTCATAATATTCCACTTAGTAGTGGTAGTATTAAATCTTACTTTCTCCTGCCAAGTAAGTGGGAAGATGTTAAGGCAGTTGGCTCAATAGTTCAATGATAAAATGTTCTTGAGGAAAATGAGAGTAAATATTACTAGTAAAATCGTTTTGAAAAATATGTTTCAAAAGCCAGAGTATAGTAGTAATATATCTTAGTTGTACAAGATAATAAGTTTTAGGATGACAATGATCATTTGTGGGAATATTGGGGTAGGAAGAAGACTTGTTCCAGACAAGTTTGAACCATGCGAAGGATTTGTTCAAAAGTCTAGTGCTAAGGACTTTTTTTTGAATTGTAGTATCTGTAGGACATTCTTTGGTGAAGATATTCCTTTTGCTAAAGTTTTTGTCATTATGTAAGTCAACATCAATATTGTTGGGGTGACTATCATTCATCAAAACTTTGTGACAATTAGCAATTATTGTTGGCAACAAATTATCAGAGAGTTGTCCATCAGTTCTCTTAGAGCTATCACTTTGTTTAATGGGGTTAAGATGTTTAAAAGCATTATCAATATGAGTTTCACAGTTTGACCAAAAATCAAATTTTACTTTTTGTCCAAAAGGGTCAGTAGTAATTCCATCATTTTCAATAAGGAAAGGGTACAAAGAGTTAATAAAAGGTAGACCAAGAATCACTTTATTAGTCATGTTTTCAACAAGCACAGAGGGAATTTTAAAGCAAACATTATCATGGCAAACATGAGTATTATTTAATTCATATTTGATTTTCATTTTAGTTACATTGGCAGAAACTAATCTTTCAGTGGATTTTTCAAAATATTTAGAAGGAATCAATCCTTCTTGAATACAATTAACATCAGCACCAGAATCAATCATAGCAACAACATCAAAAGCATAATCATGAGTAACAACAATTTTGACTTTAGTGTACCATTTGGGCAGCATATGTTTAACAAGAGACAAATGATTATCAATCAAATTAATCAAGACACGATTAGAAACATTACTAGAAAGAGAAGCTTGTTGATCGGATTCATCTCCGTCTTTTTGCTCATCATCATCAAATTGGTGTTTATCTATATTTTTCTCAATCTTTAGAATTAACAATTCTTGTTTAAGATGATCATTATCCTGTTTAATAGTTTTAACATCATTTTTAATTGAATTATTTCTTGTTTAACAGTTTTTATTTCATGTTGAAGATCATTAATAGTTACCACTTTTGATTTATTTTTATTAAATCTTTTTAGAGTTTCTTCAAAACTTATCGTAGAATTAGGTCTTTTAACCTTATCTTCTTTTGTTAAGTTTTTCAAAAACTTGTCAAGATAATCTTTTGGTAAATTAGGGTCTTCAATTTTACTTATCATTGTTAATAGCAGATCATCATTCTCTTTACTTTTGGTTAACATTTTAACAGATTTAATCACATTACAACAAGAATCTCTACAACCAAGTTTAATATTAGGAGATTTAGAAACATCACTACGGGAGTGATAATCAGAATCAGATGAAGAGGAAAAATCCTCTTCAAAGGAATCAGTTGAAGCAGCAGATTCAAGAATCTGAAATAGTTCATTTTGATCATTATTATTAATGTTTAACATGTTCAACTTGTATTTTAGTTTACCAGGCTTTTGGTTACAGTCTTTACTGAAATGGCCAAATTTGCCACAGTTAAAGCATTTACCTTTACCTGATCTTTGTTTATCATGTTTTCGAAAAGCAGATTTGTTTTTAGCATAAAAATCATTGGGTTTAACAAAGTGGGTTTTGTATCTTTTATGCTTTTTATGGGAATAACTTTTGTAAACCTTATTATGTTTACTTTTTCCTTTTTGCCTGGAAGGGGCAATAGGAGGTAAACCATATTATTCACAGAAATTACACATTTCATATTTAGCTTTCTTTTTATCTTTTAACTGTTGTTTTAACCATTTTTCATCATTGCACATATTAATTCCAAGTTTTTTAATAGTGCTGAAAATATCACCATAAGTTAAATTATCAAAATCAATAGAATCATTTTTACCAATTAATTCATTTTTTACCTTATGAGCAAAGATAGGAGGTAGACCGTTAATAAACATTTCTTTCCAATAAGGCTTCGTAGAGTCTTTTCTGAGCATGACTCTAGAAGTAAACACATCTTGGTACCATCTGTAATCAGACATAGTAGGACATCTCAAATTATTCAAATAATCAGAAATTCGAGACGAAATATTAGATGGAGTACGAACAAAATGTTTAAGAATGGTGTAAACCAAAGTATTGACACCATTAGGAACACCACGATTAATATTTTCATCAAAAATGGGCATACCATTAGTATATCTTTTAACAACATGTTTAATAGACTCTCTGGATTCTTCTGTGAGATGTGAATCCCACTAACCTCAAAGAGAACCAGTAAAACCAGATGCAAGCAAATCAACAATATCAGGATGATCAAGATTGTCATGGTTATTCATGTATGCAATACCAACCATAGACATGTGGGCCATTTTGTTAATAATTTCTTATTCAGACAAATCATCAATATTCCATTCATAAAGTTTATCAGCGGAAACAGAAAATCGATTTTGAGAAGATCTTTCTTCAAACTGTAAATCAGGAGGAGTGGGTTTAGAATACCAATTTTTTGTAAAAGACGTGGGATTGGGTTTTCCAACAAATCTTTTAATTTCAGGTAAACTTAAACCATCATCAAAAGCATTTTTTAAAGAATCAGAAGATAATGAGCCAGAATTTGTGTCGTCATCAGAAACAATTTCTTTCTCATTTCTTGAAATAGCGCAAGTAGCGCTTCTAGAAGTAGAAGTTTGCTCATTTTTAACTTTTAAATCAGCAAGCATTTTTTCAATTTTTTCAACAGTTGATCCTTGAGAGGTAACTGAATCAAAAGTCTTACTCTGAGAAGTTTTAAAGTCAATATTTTTTCTTTGACTGGGTAAGTCAATCAAAGGTTTCTCAGGTTTTGAAACAGCAGTTTTTTCAACAATTTTTTCTTCAATACGGTCAAGCTGTTGACCAATAATATGCAAAGATTCATTAGCAAAATTGTTTTGTTCAATAATGGCAAAAACAAGAGTTTTATCATCAGCAATTTTGAAAGGGGAGGCTTTCACCTTAGTGATTTCTTTATCATTTTTGCAAGTAATCAAAACAGTTTCAAGGGGTGGATGACTGGATTTAACAATGTTTTTATCAGGTTTAACAAAAGCAGATTTTTTTATTACGTTCAAGTAATTGGTATGAACCTCATTTCTTGAAACATAATAATTCTCAAGATAATCAAAAAACAAAATATGTTGTTTTAACAAATTCATTTTTTCTCTCCATTTCCTTTTGATTCTGTCTTTTTCAGACTGAGCAAAAGTACTTTGGTAATACTTTCTTTTATCACGGTTTGCTTTAGAAAAGAATTCATATCTTAAAGCAACCATATCAATTTGAAAAGTAGGTATTTCAAAATCCATATCCATCAAGTTTATCACACGCAAATGATTGTAGTAAATAGGAGGAGTTTCAATAGGTGGAAAATCAAATCCAGGAGGAGCATCAGATTTGGCATCTTCTTCTTCTTCTTGATCATTTTTTGAAGGAAATTCAGGTTTAGTTGAATAATAAGTATTGCTAATCTGGGAATTGTTGCTAGCAACTCCTTTTAGCTTTAAATCACGTGGTTCAAAATTCTTTTTCAAAAATTCATCAACATCAGAATTTCTTTTAACAAAACTTTCAGATCCAGCAAAGGACTTTCTTCCTTCATTGATTCTTAAAGGTTTGTTAGTAGGAAAATATTTGGTATCATCAAAAAATATTTTAACAGTTCCATCAGTGTATTGTGCAATTTTAGTAAGATCAAGTTCATCAAAAATAGGTTTAACAGGTGGTGCTACTTGTTCCAAAGTCCATTCTCTGCAAAGAGTAATATCTTACCATTGAATCATTTTAGTGACTTGGATCTTAGTATCAGGGGTAGAACATTGAATCAACATGGTTTTTCCAGCAGGATCATGTCCTCTAGATCGAGGAGTTAGCTGGGAATCAAGCAATCTATAAAAAATTCGGTAAATAAGAGTAAAAGGTCTACTACCATCATCCATATCATAACTAGAAGTCAATATATTCAAAGTTAAAGCTTTAATAATATTAGGATCATCAAGAGCAAGAGCAAAAGCAAGATCAGGATAACAATCAAAGTAAACAAGACCATCATACAAAGAAGCAGTAATTATGCCAAGAATGCTATCATTAAATTTCTTAAATCTAGCATCACGTAAACACATAAGAACAGAAGCATCAATTCCTTTTCTTGTTAAAGGTTTAACAGCAACTTGGACCAAACCAATGTGTAAATATTTAAGATTTTTCTTAGACAAAAACTCATTAATATTTTTCTTGGAAAATAAACAAGATTTTTCATGATTTTAGAAATAGAAAAGGTTTGTTCAAGAGTTCTAGCTCTATATTCAAAGAAAATACTTTTTTCAGTCCACTTAAGATCATAAACAGATTTAGTAGAAATCTTTGGAATATTCCATTTTCTAAAATCTGGGTACTCACTTTCTCCAACAGTGAGGTCTTCTTCATTCACAATATCAGGAGGACAACCAGTCCTAGAACTAACAGAGGAGTCGGATCTCCACATTCTATCAATATCTATCTTAGTTATAACACTCAATTATCATGTTTTTCTCACAACCGTTGCATTTCGTAACACATACCGTTCATGAACCATATTCCTCACAAGCCCTCACGCTCTCCTGGCTTCACGGGCCTTACTGTTCGGATCTGAGACTTTTTACAATGGCGGTGGTGCCAACGATGGTAAGAACGACACAACAATGAAGTATCACAAGGTCAGGCAAACACAGACAGAATATGAAAGACACAACAACACTATCGGCCAAGGAAAGAATGGCTTTGATACCATAACTTATGACAACACAAATTCTGGCTCATTATCTTCTGATTCTTTAAAAAATGCTTTTGATGATGGTTTAAGTTTACCTGAAATTAAAAGATTTGTTCGAAAACCCAATCCCACGTCTTTTACAAAAAATTGGTATTCTAAACCCACTCCTCCTGATTTACAGTTTGAAGAAAGATCTTCTCAAAGTCAATTTTTTGTTTCCGCTGATAAACTTTATGAATGGAATATTGATGGTTTGTCTGAACAAGAAATTATTAACAAAATGGCCCACATGTCTATGGTTGGTATTGCATACATGAATAACCATGACAATCTTGATCATCCTGATATTGTTGATTTGCTTGCATCTGGTTTTACTGGTTCTCTTCGAGGTTGGTGGGATTCACATCTCACAGAAGAATCTAGAGAGTCTATTAGACATGTTGTTAAAAGAGATACTGATGGTATGCCCATTTTTTATGAAAATATTAATCGTGGTGTTCCTGATGGTGTCAATACTTTGGTTTACACCATTCTTAAACATTTTGTTGGTACTTCATCTAATATTTCGTCTCGAATTTCTGATTATTTGAATAATTTTAGATGTCCTACTATGTCTGATTACAGATGGTACCAAGATGTGTTTACTTCCAGAGTCATGCTCAGAAAAGACTCTACGAAGCCTTATTGGAAAGAAATGTTTATTGACGGTCTACCTCCTATCTTTGCTCATAAGGTTAAAAAATGAATTAATTGGTAAAAATGATTCTATTGATTTTGATAATTTAACTTATGGTGATATTTTCAACACTATTAAAAAACTTGGAATTAATATGTGCAATGATGAAAAATGGTTAAAACAACAGTTAAAAGATAAAAAGAAAGCTAAATATGAAATGGGTAATTTCTGTGAACAATATGGTTTATCTCCTATTTCCCATTCTAGGCAAAAAGGAAAAAGTAAACATGATAAGGTTTACAAAAGTTATTCCCATAAAAAGCATAAAAGATACAGAACCCACTTTGTTAAACCCAATGATTTTTATGCTAAAAACAAATCTGCTTTTCGAAAACATGATAAACAAAGATCAGGTAAAGGTAAATGCTTTAACTGTGGCAAATTTGGCCATTTCAGTAAAGACTGTAACCAAAAGCCTGGTAAACTGAAAAACAAGTTGAACATGTTAAACATTAATAATAATGATCAAAATGAACTATTTCAGATTCTTGAATCTGCTGCTTCAACTTATTCCTTTAAAGAGGATTTTTCCTCCTCATCTGATTCTGATTATCACTCCCGTAGTGATGTCTCTAAATCTCCTAATATTAAACTTGGTTGTAGAGATTCTTGTTGTAATGTGATTAAATCTGTTAAAATGTTAACCAAAAGTAAAGAGAATGATGATATGCTATTAACAATGATAAGTAAAATTGAAGACCCTAATTTACAGAAAGATTATCTTGACAAGTTTTTGAAAAACTTAACAAAAGAAGATAAGGTTAAAAGACCTAATTCTACGATAAGTTTTGAAGAAACACTGAAAAGATTTAATAAAAATAAATCAAAAGAGGTAACTGTTAATGATCTTCAACATGAAATAAAAACTGTTAAACAAGAAATAATTTAGTTAAAAAATAATGTTAAAACTATTAAACATGATAATGATCATCTTAAACAAGAATTGTTAATTCTAAAGATTGATAAAAATATAGATAAACACCAATCTGATGATAATGAGCAAAAAGACGGAGATGAATCCGATCAACAAGCTTCTCCTTCTGGTAATGTTTCTAATCGTGTCTTGATTAATTTGATTGATAATCATTTGTCTCTTGTTAAACATATGCTGCCCAAATGGTACACTAAAGTCAAAATTGTTGTTACTCATGATTATGCTTTTGATGTTGTTGCTATGATTGATTCTGGTGCTGATGTTAATTGTATTCAAGAAGGATTGATTCCTTCTAAATATTTTGAAAAAGCCACTGAAAAATTAGTTTCTGCCAATGGAACAAAAATGAAAATCAAATATGAATTAAATAATGCTCATGTTTGCCATGATAATGTTGGCTTTAAAATTCCCTCTGTGCTTGTTGAAAACATGATTGATAAAGTGATTCTTGGTTTGCCTTTTAATAATTCTTTGTATCCTTTCCTTACTGAAGATGATGGAATTACTACTGATCCTTTTGGACAGAAAGTAAAATTCAAATTTTGTTCAAAGCATGAAACTCATGATGCTTTTAATCTGATCCATGCTAAAGTCAAACACCTTAACTTCCTTCAACAAGAAGTTAGGTACAAGAAAATTGTTGAACAACTTTCTAATAAACTTCTTCAATCCAAAATTGTTAATTTCCAGAAAATATTAATGAGTGATGTTTGTTCTGAAATTCCTAATGCTTTTTGGCACAAAAAGAAACATATTGTTAACCTTCCTTATGCTAAAGATTTTAATGAAAAGAATATTCCTACTAAAGCTTGTCCAATTCAAATGAATGCTGAAACTGTTGAATTTTGTAAAAGTGAGATCAATGATTTGCTAAAGAAAAAACTTATTAGAAACAGCAAGTCTCCTTGGTCTTGTGCTGCTTTCTATGCTCAGAAAAATGCTGAGCTTGAGAGAGGTACCCCTTGCCTTGTGATTGACTACAAACCTTTGAACAAAGTCTTAGAGTGGATTAGGTACCCTATCCCCAATAAGAATGATCTTGTTCATAGGCTAAGTGATGCTGTAATATTCTCCAAATTTGATATGAAATCTGGATTTTGGCAAGTTCAGATTAGCAAGAAGGATAGGTATAAAATTGCTTTTACCACACCTTTTGGTCACTATGAGTGGAATGTTATGCCTTTTGGTCTAAAAAATGCTCCTAGTGAATTCCAAAACATTATGAATGATATCTTCAATTCTTTCAGTCATTTCACTATTGTCTACTTTGATGATGTTTTGATCTTCTCCAAATCCATTAGTGAGCACTGGAAACATTTGTACTCGTTTATGGACACTATCAAAAGAAATGGTTTTGTTGTCTCTGCTAAGAAAATCAAACTGTTTCAAACCAAAGTTAGATTTCTCGGTTATGATATTTTCGAAGGACAGATCCGTCCTATTGATAGAGCCATTCAATTTGCTGATAAATTTCCTGATGAAATTATTGATAAAACTCAACTTCAAAGATTTCTTGGTTCCTTAAATTATGTTACTGATTTTTACAGAAATCTGAGAAAACAATGTAAACCACTTTTTGATCGGTTACAAAGTAATCCTCCTCCTTGGACTGATATTCATACTTCTCTTGTTAAACAGATCAAATCCCATGTTAAAACTTTGCCTTGTCTTGGTATCCCAACTGTTAATGCCTTCAAAATTATTGAAACTGACACTTCTGACATTGGTTATGGGGGCATTCTAAAACAAAGAGTTTCACCTAATTTTTCTGAGCAAACTGTTCGCTTCTACTCTGATGTCTAAAATGCAGCACAATTAAACTATAGCACTATAAAAAAAGAAATTTTATCTATAGTACTATGCATTTCAAAATTTCAAAGTGATTTGTTAAAGCAAAAATTCTTATTAAGAATTGATTGTAAAAGTGCTAAATACGTTATTGAAAAGGATGTTGAGAATATTGCTTCCAAAAATATTTTTGCTAGATGGCAAGCTATTTTAAGTGTTTTTTATTTTGATATTGATATCTTCCCCAAACCTCTTGTTGACTGTTTCAATTTTTGGAAGCAAGGTTTTAAGGTAAATGCTCATAATGCCAAATTTCCTGCCCTTCTCCACTTTGTTAAACGTTTCAGAGTCCCCTGGATTCTAAAGTGGCAATATGAGAAATAAGGTGATATTCTTACTAGACATTGGTATGTTAAATGGTGGGACAAGTTTGGATACGTTCCACAAATATTGGATAATGTTTACCGGAGACCACCTCCCAAGCATCTAATCTCTAGTGCCCAGTCTACTTCCAAGGCTCCCTCTACTTCACAGGCCTCGGATATTGATAATTTGAGTAAAGATGATTTATAGGCCCTTCTCAAGAAAAAGATTGAAGAAGAGAAGGAGGCTGAGAACAGAAATTCTGAAGAAGAAGGATCTGTTGCCGAAAGCCCTTATTACCCTTACCCCCAACCTTATCCAAAAGATTGGTTTGGGCATGATGAAGAATATGATGAAAATACTCCTAACCTAGGAGCCTGTTAATTCCCATATTTGTCTGGCCTGCACAAAGGCTACTAATGTTACAATATTCACTCATGGGTAAAAGTATTTACTACTGCTACCATGATTATATTGTTGACCACTTTTGGCACTACCAGCCAAACTACTTTCGGTCTCAAAAGCCGACTTGATTCCTTCCGGATATTGCGCTCCTAATGCCCCTCACGGGTCCTGATATGAATAGTAAAATGTCACTATTCACTTTGTACTATTCACTGCTTTATTCACTTATATAAGGGGGTTGTCCCTTATTGTTAAACTTAGAATCTTTTCTAGGATTTCCCTTAGAATTCTCTCTAGGACTTCCTTAGATCAAGATATATCACTGATACACAAAGCTTGTTACTAGAACCAAGACTAACTTTTAAGCCTTGTACTGTTTATCCCACTAATCCCTGTTGATCACTGTAATCTTGTTGCTACTACTACTGTAAGTATTTTGAAGTACATTCAATAAACACTTCTGTTTTCAATACTTGAATTATTTTGATATACAACTGCTTGGCTGGTTCTACCGCCTTACTTTCAATTATCATTTACTTAGAATTATTCTATATTTCTGTTATCTGTTGTGCTTCCGCCTTCTGCGCTGTCGTCCTTCCCCCTTTATATCTCACTGATACACAAAGCTTGTAACTAGAACCAGGACTAGCTTTCAAGCCTTGTACTGTTTATTCCACTGATCCCTGTTGATCACTGTAATCTTGTTGCTACTACCACTGTAAGTGTTTTGAAGTACATTCAATAAACACTTCTGTTTTCAATACTTTGAATTATTTTGATATACAACTACTTGGCTGGTTCTACCGCCTTACTTTCAATTATCATTTACTTTGAATTATTCTATATATCTGCTATCTGTTATGCTTCCGCCTTCTGCGCTGTCGTCCTTCCCCCTTTATGGTATCAGAGCCATTCTTTCCTTGGCCGATAGTGTTGTTGTGTCTTTCATATTCTGTCTGTGTCTGCCTGACCTTGTGATACTTCGTTGTTGTGTTGATCTTACCATCATTGGCGCCAACGCCGTCGTAAAAAGTTCCAGATCCGAACAGTAAGGCCCATGAAGCCAGGAGAGCGTGAGGGCGTGAGAGGAATAGGGTTGATGAACGGTATGTGTTACGAAATGCAACGGTTGTGAGAAAAACATGATAATTGAGTGTTATAACTAAGATAGATATTAATAGGATGTGGAGATCTGACTCCTCTGTTAGCTCTAGGACTGGTTATCCTCCTGATATTGTGAATGAAGAATACCTCGCTGTTGGAGAAAGTGAGTACCCAGATTTTAAAAAATGGAATATCCCAAAGATTTCTACTAATTGTTTATGATCTTAATTGGACTGAAAAAAGTATTTTCTCTGAATATAGAGCCAGAACTGTTGAACATACCTTTTCTATTTCTAAAACTCATGAAAAATGTTGTTTATTTTCCAAGAAAAATATTAATGAGTTTTTGTCCAAGAAAAATCTTAAATATTTACACATTGGTTTGGTTCAAGTTGCTGTTAAACCTTTAACAATAAAAGGAATTGATGCTTCTGTGCTTATGTGTTTACGTGATGCTAGATTTAAAAAATTTAATGATAGCATTCTTGGCATGATTACTGCTTCTTTGTATGATGGTCCTGTTTACTTTGATTGTTATCCTGATCTTGCTCTTGCTCTTGCTCTTGCTCTTGATGATCCTAATATTATTAAAGCTTTAACTTTGAATATATTGACTTCTGGTTATGATATGGATGATGGTAGTAGACATTTTACTCTTATTTACCGAATTTTTTATAGATTGCTTGATTCCCAGCTAACTCCTCGGTCTAGAGGACATGATCCTGCTGGAAAAACCATGTTGATTCAATGTTCTACCCCTGATGCTAAGATCCAAGTCCCTAAAATGATTCAATGGCAAGATATTACTCTTCCCAAAGAATGGACTTTGGAACAAGTAGCACCACCTGTTAAACCTATTTTTGATGAACTTGATCTTACTAAAATTGCACAATACAATGATGGAACTGTTAAAATATTTTTTGATGATACCAAATGTTTTCCTATTAACAAACCTTTAAGAATCAATGAAGGAAGAAAGTCCTTTGCTAGATCTGAAAGTTTTGTTAAAAGAAATTTTGATGTTGATGAATTTTTGAAAAAGAATTTTGAACCACGTGATTTAAAGCTAAAAGGAGTAGCTAGCAACAATTCCCAGGTTAGCAATACTTATTATTCAACTAAACCTGAATTTCCTTCAAAAAATGATCAAGAAGAAGAAGAAGATGCCAAATCTGATGCTACTTCTGGATCTGATTTTCCACCTATTGAAACTCCTCCTATTTACTACAATCATTTGCATGTGATAAACTTGATGGATATGGATTTTGAAATACCTGCTTTTCAAATTGATATGATTGTTTTAAGTAATGAATTATTTTCTAAAGCAAACCGTGATAAAAGAAAGTATTACCAAAGTACTTTTGCTCAGTCTGAAAAAGACAGAATCAAAAGGAAATGGAGAGAAAAAATGAATTTGTTAAAACAACATATTTTGTTTTTTGATTATCTTGAGAATTATTATGTTTCAAGAAATGAGGTTCATACCAATTACTTGAACGTAATAAAAAAATCTGATTTTGTTAAACCTGATAAAATCATTGTTAAATCCAGTCATCCACCCCTTGAAACTGTTTTGATCACTTGAAAAAATGATAAAGAAAGCACTGAGGTGAAAGCCTCCCCTTTCAAAATTACTGATGATAAAACTCATGTTTTTGCCATTATTGAACAAAAAAAATTTGCTAATGAATCTTTGTATATTATTGGTCAACAGCTTGACCGTATTGAAGAAAAAATTGTTGAAAAAACTGTTGTTTCAAAACCTGAGAAACCTTTGATTGACTTACCCAGTCAAAGAAAAAATATTGACTTTAAAACTTCTCAGAGTAAGACTTTTGATTTAGTTACCTCTCAAGGATCAACTGTTGAAAAGATTGAAAAAATGCTTGCTGGAAAATGCTTTTGATGATGGTTTAAGTTTACCTGAAATTAAAAGATTTGTTGGAAAATCCAATCCCACGTCTTTTACAAAAAATTGGTATTCTAAACCCACTCCTCCTGATTTACAGTTTGAAGAAAGATCTTCTCAAACTCAATTTTCTGTTTCCGCTAATAAACTTTATGAATGGAATATTGATGGTTTGTCTGAACAAGAAATTATTAACAAAATGACCCACATGTCTATGGTTGATATTGCATACATGAATAACCATGCCAATCTTGATCATCCTGATATTGTTGATTTGCTTGCATCTGGTTTTACTGGTTCTCTTCGAGGTTGGTGGGATTCACATCTCACAGAAGAGTCCAGAGAATCTATTAAACATGCTGTTAAAAGAGATACTGATGGTATGCCCATTTTTTATGAAAATATTAATCGTGGTGTTCCTGATGGTGTCAATACTTTGGTTTACACCATTCTTAAACATTTTGTTGGTACTCCATCAAATATTTCGTCTCGAATTTCTGATTATTTGAATAATTTTAGATGTCCTACTATGTCTGATTACAGGTGGTACCAAGATGTGTTTACTTCCAGAGTCATGCTCAGAAAAGACTCTACGAAGCCTTATTGGAAAGAAAGGTTTATTGACGGTCTTCCTCCTATCTTTGCTCATAAGGTAAAAAATGAATTAATTGGAAAAAATGATTCTATTGATTTTGATAATTTAATTTATGGTGATATTTTCAGCACTATTAAAAAACTTGGAATTAATATGTGCAATGATGAAAAATGGTTAAAACAACAGTTACAAGATAAAAAGAAAGCTAAATATGAAATGGGTAATTTCTGTGAACAATATGGTTTACCTCCTATTGCCCCTTCCAGGCAAAAAGGAAAAAGTAAACATGATAAGGTTTACAAAAGTTATTCCCATAAAAAACATAAAAGATACATAACCCACTTTGTTAAACCCAATGATTTTTATGCTAAAAACAAATCTGCTTTTCAAAAACATGATAAACAAAGATCAGGTAAAGGTAAATGCTTTAACTGTGGCAAATTTGGCCATTTTAGTAAAGATTGTAACCAAAAGCCTGGTAAGTTGAAAAATAAGTTGAACATGTTAAACATTAATAATAATGATCAAAATGAACTATTTCAGATTCTTGAATCTGCTGCTTCAACTGATTTCTTTGAAGATGACTTTTCCTCCTCATCTGATTTTGATTATCACTCCCGTAATGATGTTTCTAAATCTCCTAATATTAAACTTGGTTGTAGAGATTCTTATTGTAATGTGATTAAATCTGTTAAAATGTTAACCAAAAGTAAAGAGAATGATGATTTGCTATTAACAATGATAAGTAAAATTGAAGACCCTAATTTACAGAAAGATTATCTTGACAAGTTTTTGAAAAACTTAACAAAAGAAGATAAGCTTAAAAGACCTAATTCTACGATAAGTTTTGAAGAAACACTGAAAAGATTTAATAAAAATAAATCAAAAGAGGTAACTGTTAATGATCTTCAACATGAAATAAAAACTGTTAAACAAGAAATAATTCAGTTAAAAAATGATGTTAAAACTATTAAACATGATAATGATTATCTTAAACAAGAATTGTTAATTCTAAAGATTGATAAAAATATGGATAAACACCAATCTGATGATAATGAGCAAAAAGACGGAGATGAATCCGATCAACAAGCTTCTCCTACTGGTAATGTTTCTGATCGTGTCTTGATTAATTTGATTGATAATCATTTGTCTCTTGTTAAAAATATGCTGCCCAAATGGTACACTAAAGTCAAAATTGTTGTTGCTCATGATTATGCCTTTGATGTTGTTGCTATGATTGATTCTGGTGTTGATGTTAATTGAATTCAAGAAGAATTGATTCCTTCTAAATATTTTGAAAAATCCACTGAAAGATTAGTTTCTGCCAATGGAACTAAAATGAAAATCAAATATGAATTAAATAATGCTCATGTTTGCCATGATAATGTTTGCTTTAAAATTCCCTCTGTGCTTGTTGAAAACATGACTGATAAAGTGATTCTTGGTCTGCCTTTTATTAACTCTTTGTACTATTTACTTACTGAAAATGATGGAATTACTACTGACCCTTTTGGAAAAAAAGTAAATTTTGATTTTTGCTCAAACTGTGAAACTCATATTGATAATGCTTTTAAACATCTTAACCCCATTAAACAAAGAGATAGCTCTAAGAGAACTGATGGACAACTCTCTGATAATTTGTTGCCAACAATAATTGCTAATTGTCACAAAGTTTTGATGAATGATAGTCACCCCAACAATATTGATGTTGACTTACATAATGACAAAAACTTTAGCAAAAGGAATATCTTCACCAAAGAATGTCCTACGGATACTACAATTCAAAAAAGAGTCCTTAGCACTAGACACTTGAACAAATCCTTCACATGGTTCAAACTTGTCTGGAACAAGTCTTCTTCCTATCCCAATATTCCCACAAATGATCATTGTCATCCTAAAACTTATTATCCTGTACAACTAAGGTATATTACTACTATACTCTGGCTTTTGAAACATATTTTTCAAAACGATTTTACTAGTAATATTTACTCTCATTTTTCTCAAGAACATTTTATCATTGAACTATTGACTATGGCCAACTGTCTTAACATCTTCCCACTTACTTGGCAGGAGAAAGTAAGATTTAATACTACCACTACTAAGTGGAATATTATTACTTCTTCGGCAGAGAAGAGGAACAAGGGAAAAGCACCTGCACAGGACTTTCCTCAAGACAAAAGGTTCCCGCTATATATATATATATATGAACTTTATAGGAAGCAGGGTTAAGTGTATATGAAGTTTATTATAGGGACATTACACGCAATAAACAAAACAACCACAAAATTCTATAATAATAATAATAATAATACAGTAACATATTCTTCTTTGTGTTTCGTAAGCGTGGCTTCACCCAAAGAATACTATTTTCAACAATATGCAGCGCCCAATATTGCTTAACTTTAAGGAACATCCCCCAACTTCGATTCACAGTGCACTTTGTGGACCATGACCAGAAAAACTGTGAGCACCACATAAAATGGAACCACCCCACTACCCTCGATAGTGGAAAACTAGTAGTTGACATCATTTCATGCAAAAACTTAACACTTACTTTAATATACAAACACTGCTAACACCACTATATATATATATATATATATATATATATATATATATATATATATATATATATATATATATATATATATCATGCACCTATTCCAGTATATAGCAAATTTGCTCATATTTTGTACTAATCATATTCCAACATTACATATACTGAAAAGAATTCATCAATATGAGTTTATACAATTGAAAAAAATATAAATATAAAATAGAGAACTAAATGTTCTCGATCTCTAAGCCAGGCCAAATGCAAAACTCAGCTATTTTCCAGGTGTGAACATCCTCGACCACGTTTTTCAGAATATTTCCAAGGTAGTGAAAGTGCTCTCCGGTGGGTGCATTATTTGTATCGTCATCATCATCATCATCATCATAATTAGCCTCCTTCGTCTCCTCTTTTGGCAAAATCTCATTTTGGCAGCATCTCATTATTGCTTCCAATAATAACACTAGAGAAGCCATATATATGTTATATGTATAATGAAGGGAGACTTGTGATCTTCATGAAGCTTAGCTCCTCATATATGGACATCCTTATATAGCAACATCTTGATTCTTAACCCACCCTTAATTTCTCAATTATTGAAAAAGTTCCACCCAAATATGTGCCTCTTGTTTTCTTTATATAATTTTTTTTTTTTTTTTAAAAGTACTTTTTCTAGGGCGACAATTACGAATACACCCGCTTACAATTTCTTGACAATAGGAGTAGATGGAAAATGTTGGGAATTTGGTAGTGCTTTTTTGGCTGAGTATGACTTTGATAAATGAATTCAGTAGGTGATTATGCCGAAAATAAGGTCGAAGAAATAATGGGCATAATTGGAATATGGAAATAAAGAGAAAGGAGTAGCTACTTCATGCAGCATTTATTTTCGTCTTAAGAAATTATTATTATATTTTTTAACGTGAATTTCTTTCATGCAATCCTTGCCATGGAAGTATATTTGGTAGAAGTTGGCCAACTAGCAGCTAGCTTCTTTTACATAATTACAGAAGTCAATGAGCGTTGGACAACCTCAAGACTCGTGTGGGGGAGAGAAAAAGCATGTTTCTATTTAAAAAACACTCTCTTTACCATGTATCATGTAAAGTTGTGATTTACAACAATTTTATGTTGTCTTTAATTTTGTGAAAAATTTTATTCTAATTTTACTCATTTATTTTTCCCTGTATTTTATGTGGGGTTTTTAATTGTAAGAGTTGTGTGTGAAAGAGTGTGAAAACTCAAGCTTAAAGTGAAGATCAAGTGGATTTCGTGAGAACCTATACCGCGAAGTAGCCACGTGTAGAGCACATAACTACAATTCGAAGAGTCATGACAACCTGGAGTTTTCGCTTGTGTCTTGCGGGTAAGGCCTTTTTGCAAAATACTCACAAAACATTCTGTCTGGCTATTTTGTCATGTTTGCTTTACCAAGTCTTTACCCATACTATATATACCCTCATTACCCACATATTGTAAGGAGTGTTTTTCAGAAAGAAACCCTAGAATATACACTTGAGAGTTAGAGATTGTTACACCCACAATCATCTACACATTTTCTTGTAGTTTTCCTCTACTCCTACCTCTTCATATCCAAATCCTTGAGAGGTTGATAGCCCAAACACTTATCACACCCAATTTGAGTGTAAGGTAAGGTCTTGGTGCTGCTGGGAATCATTAGAAGGAGCCATTCACTTGGCGAATGCAACCGGGTTGAATTGCGGGATCCGAGAAAGCTAGAGAAGACAAGGTTCCGAGAAGCCAGTTGGTAGCAGGAGCTTGGAGGGCTCAAGTACATTGGGTAGACTAGGCTTGGAGGGTCTTTTGTTATTCGTGTACTCCAACTTATTCTCTAGTGGATCGATTTGTCGCTTGAAGGACGGCGGAGAGGTTTTTCGCCGAGTTCTTCGGTTTCCTCTTCAATAACACATCGTCGTGTTATCTTATGTTTGCATCTTTCTTCCCTACTCTTTAAGCTTATCTTTTATTGTTGATACTGCATGAATATGGCTTAGGGTTGCGCTCATTTACTTTTATTCCGCACTTAGCTTAAGTTAGAGTAAAAGCAATCTAGCTGTAATCTTTATTTGGGAGTTTGAACAAGTTCTTGTGTTTTACACAAATCCAAGCTTTCAATTGGTATCAGAGCAGGTACACTTTTCAAATTTCATTATCCTTGTGTGATCCTAGACCCAAAGTGAGATGGATCGTTCCCAATCTCTCAATGCTCATCCATTCTTTGATGGGAGCAATTATGCTTTTTGAAAATTACGTATGCGTGCTTTTCTTTATGCTATTGATGAGTCAGTATGGAATTCCATTGAGAATGGGTATGTAAGACCCACTACTGCTAAATCTGAATGGGATAAGGCTGCTCTTGCTTTGGCAAACGCCAATAACAAAGCTATTAACGCTATTTTCTGTGGTGTTTCTACTGATGAGTTCCATAGAATTTCGCATGTGAAGACCACCAAGAAGGCATAGACCATTCTTGAGACTACCTACGAAGGTACCAAGAAGGTTAAGGATGCTAAGCTTTAAATGCTCACTACTCGATTTAAAGAACTAAAGATAAGCGACGATGAGTCGTTTGATTCCTTCTATGGGAAGCTCAATGAGATAGTGATTGCCAAGCTCAGTCTTGGGTAGAAGATTGAAGATGCTAAGGTGGTGAGGAAGATTTTAAGATCCTTACCGGAAAGCTTCCGTGCTAAAGTCACAGCTATTGAGAAGAGTAAAAATTTGGATGAGATTAAGATTCAAGAACTCATTGGATCTCTCCAAACATATGAGCTCGAACTGCCTTTTCACAAGTCTAGCAAATCACTTGCTCTCAAAACCATAAATGAGAGAGTGGGTGACTATTCCGATGAAGACGACGTAGAGAAGGAGGTGGCATTTCTTGTGAAGAACTCCCGAAAATTTCTCAAAATGAAGAACAATGGGAATTCATTTGGCAAAGGAAAGTTCTCATCCTCCAAGAATGACAAGAAAGAGCTCAAGAAGAAAGATGGAAAGGATTCTCAATCTCCTTAAGGAATCGTGTGTTATGAATGCAACGGTCATGGACATCTAAAGAAATAATGTCCAAACTATTTGAGATGGAAGGGTAAAGTATTTGCCACTACCCTTAGTGATTTTGAAAGCTCAAATTCTAATATGGAAGGAGAGTTTGACAGTGACGGAAACTATAGGGCCTTCATGCAATTACCTCCGTTGATTCTAAGGATGATTTGAGCAATTTGGTTGATGAGCTTGGTGTGCATTCGAACGATGAAGAAATTGAAGGTTCTGATGATGAGGATGTGTGCCTTAATGAAGGTGAGAAGAATCTTCAAGAAGTCTATGATGCTTTGCTAGAAGATTGTGGCAAATACACCAAGGTTGTAAATAATGCCGTGAAAAAGATGAAAAAAATTGAAGAAGAGTATAAGTGCACCCTTGTGCAACTTAAGGAAGTGAAGTGTGAAGTGCAACTTAAGGAAGTGAAGTGTGAAGTAGAAGGGCTTAAGGGAGAATTGGTGGAAGCCTATTCTAAAATCAAGTTTCTTGAACTTGAAATTATTCAAGCAAATGTCAAGGTTGAGCGCATTTCCACCAAGAAACTTGAAAGTGTGTTATCTTCGCAAAAATCTTTACATGATAAGACCGGTTTAGGCTATATCGGTGAAGCAAGCTCAAGCAACGAACCCAAGAAGGAAGTGAGGTTCATATTAGTCAAGATTCTAGAGAAACTCAAAGAGGAGAAGCCTGATTTTGAGACCCCTGTTGTTGCAAAGAGAACCATTGTGTTGCAAAGAGAACCATTGGTGCAAAACCAAAGTATAAAGGAAAGTCATTACCCAAAAATCAAAGGGGGTCTCAAGTGAAGCATTGTTGTCATCATTGTGGCATGCATGGGCACACAAGGCTAAATTGTTTCAAGCTTCATGTACTTAAGAAGGCTGATTCTATGCGTGGCCAAGACAACACAAGAAGAATGCCAAAGGGAATACAAGCTAATGGAGATAATGAAGGACAACTCATTGGAGACATTATGGAAATGTTAAAGAACATTTCATTATGCCTTGCTAGTTTCATCCCGAGATTTGAAAGTTATGTCGGTCGTATCCCTCTATCTAAGGATCTCGCCCAAAACATTTGTATAGTGTGGGTGAAGAAGGGTACTCATGCATAATCACTCACTGTGCCCATGCATCAATACTTCTAACGTATTAGGGTTTTAGTTTCATGCATCATGACATATGCAATCCTCTTGTGTCATTGCTTTCGGTTATAGCATGTTTCTTTTACAAGTTTGTTTTTGTACTTGTTATTTTTGTTGATCTTACATTACATGTTCTGTTTTTGAGTGTGTTTAAAAATTCAAAAACCCATAAAAATTGAAAAATCTCAAAAAGTTTGATCGCTTGTGTTGTGTATATCACATGTGAGTTTAGCCTAGGACCTCCGTACTAATGGCGTAGTGCATTTACGAGCTTAGCATGTTATGTCTGCACATTTTCTAAATGTGGGGGACATCTAGAAATCTACGTTTGATTGTTGTAAATAGATCTTCAAGCTAGTCATAAACGATTGGTCAATAGTCTTGTTTGATCTTGATACATGCGTAGACTCGCGCCTATATATCTCCTCACATTTTCTTTTATGTTTTTGCTTATAGCTCAACCATTATCAAATCTTGAAAAAAGATTTTGAGCAGCAAAAGTCGTCGCATACATTAGTATTTGACTAGGAAAAAGAGAATGCGACTTGTATTGAAATATATGATGCCAAAACCAAAGCCTAAATTTTCAAAGTTCATTCAAAATGTTTATGGCATCGCTTCTCAAAAATTGAGTTGTATTTGATCAAAAGTATGTAAAATGGAAGTAAGGCAAAAGGTTTTCAATCTAGTGTAATCACATTGGTGAGGGGTCATATATGTTCGTTTCTACAAGTGAGATAGGTCACTTGACTTCGTATTAGTCGTGTATGACTTGATTGAATTGATCATTGAAGTTTTATACTAGACTATGGACTAATTCATACTTGGTCCACACACACAACACACAAGACTAATGTTCAATGAATGCTTATTCCATTTGTGTGATTGTACGTGTTCAAATGTGATGTGTATACTCAATTACTTGTCGATCAAACCCAAAAAGATTTTGAGTATTTTTTTTTTGAAAATGTTTTTGTCCAAATTGTTTGTTTCTTATTTTTAACAAAAACTCTTTCAGGGGTATTTTCACGAGAAGCTTGCGAGTTAGCTCTTCCCGTAAAAATGAGGATGGCAATTTTTGGAAAACATTGAATTTCATACAGAAACTTTCACGACTAGCTCATAAGTAAACTCTACCCACAAAACTAATATGAGCTTCAGTGGCTATTTTTGCGAGTAACTTCATGAGAAGCTTACTCGCGAAAAATGCATTTTTGTAGTTTTTTAAGGACAGACGTTGACAGCTTTTCAAAACCTTCTCATTGCCTCCTATGTGCCTCTCTCAACCCAAAACACATTTTTCTCTCAAAACTCACCCAAAACTTAAGATCAATCACTCCAAAAACTTCTCTAAGGTATGTTATAACATCTTTTCACTTGTGAATCATTTGATTTTGCCTTAGATTCTAGGATTGTTAGGGTTGAGTTTATTTTTGAAAAGGGTTGGGAAACTTATCTTTCTGCAAAAGTTTTTGTATTTCTTGATCAGGCTTTGTCCCATTTTGATTGTTTGTATTTATGTCGGCCCAAAGTGGCATTTTAACATGTATTTAGGTAAGATTTTCACAAGTTCATGCATTTTTTTACATGTTAGTGGTGTTTATGCATACTAAGTGTTTGATAAAAGGCCCAAATGACATTTTATTGTTGTTTTGGACTCTGATAAGTACCAAACTTTAGGGATTACCATGATTATGCATGTTTATCATGTTTTAATCTTTGGTTGTGTATTTTACACACTTTGACCCAAATGTGCTTGGCTATGCCTTGATCATGCATCTCATATACACCACATGCACACTTGATGCACACACTTGATCACTTGTCATGTTTTGCACTTCAATCATGCTAGATAGGTGTTGTTGCACGTTTAGCACTTATAACATGATCTTGTGATATTAGGTTTTATGTTTTTATGTTCTTTTTAGGATTTTTGGGTTATGAACTAACTTGAACTAATCAAGTCTGCTTCCGTGTTTTTCTTCTTATCAGTTTTGTGTGGCTGTTCCTCTTTGCAGATGTATCATCAATCCTCTTGCGGAAAAGAACAAGTGATTGACCTCACATCATCCCTTGCTTCAAAGAGGATCCAACACTGGTCAAATGACTTTAACGTCGAAAGATTCAAAACTCTTGTGGATTATCAGTCCTTCAAAGATCACTTTGAGAGTGAACCTACTGTGGTGGAAAGAATTGTTCATTTTGACACCTTGGGATCCATTTTTATCCTTAGGATATTTGCGGATAAAGATTGGGCAAACTTGTTTGGAAATTTTGAGGATCCCCTTAATGAATTGGTCAAGGAGTTCTACTCGAATGCATGGTTCACCGGAGCTGAACTGAAGTGTTGGGTTCGAGGAAAGGATTTTGTCATCACTCCGGACTATCTTGCAAAGATTCTTCACATCAATCTTCTGGTAAATGTGGACATCTCTCCATATGATGATAAACTTGCTCCAGTAACAATTCTTGACATCTTAGGAGCTGATCATAAGGTCTCTGCCAAAGGCACGTCCATTGGTACTGCAAAGTTCGAACCAGAATTGAAGACTCTCATATTGATCATGTTCTCCAATCTCTATCCATTGACCAACACTGGATTTATCAATCTTGGAAGAGCGCAATTCTTGTGTGATCTCATCAAAGGAGCTCAAATTGACATTTGTGCTCACATTTTTCAAACCATGGGGAAAATGGCAGGACATTCAGTGGCACAAATGTATCTTCCTTTCTGTAGTCTTTTCATGAAGATCATGGTCCTTAAGGGAGTTCGTCCACCAAAAGATGGCACTATCTTACTCTGTCATCAACCAATATCCTTAGTGTCTCTCCAAAAGAGCAAGAGTCACTCCTCTGCTGAAAAGGGAAAGCAAAGTCCCTCCAAACCACCAAAGAACGACTTTTCCCCACATGCCACTCCTTCCGGACATCCCTTAGCTGTTAGCACTCAACCAAAACAATCTAGCTCTCATCCAAATAGGTTGACTACCTTGGTTGAAGGTCTTCATGAGCGTATTTCTGGTCTTGCTAATATCATCTACTCCACAAACAACCAAGTTCAGACTCATCTAACCACCATGGAGACACAGTTGGATAAGATTCAATGCAAGCTTGAGGCAATCCTTTAGCTATTTCGTGCCAAAAAGGGGGAGAGCACTTAATGTGGATGGATTGTGAATGTGTTTGGCTATAGCATATGATAAGAGGGAGAGCATCATATGGAAGGAGGCGTGCATATTGAAAGGGGAGTTCAGTGGCTCAAAAGAAGGAAGCTAACCTACAGCCACACACACACTTTTGGATAGTCTAACCATTGTTATGGCTAGTCTAGTTTATTAGTATTTTTTTTACTTTAAGTTTTTATAACTTATGGATATTTACATTGCTTTCTTTTAAAGCTTTAAAGTACTTTAATTTAAATTTTAGTTTATCTTTAGTACTATTTGTGTATCTTGGTTTTTATAACCTTTTTTATGCTTATTGTTTTCTATCGCTTTTAGCTTTAGTTTCCTTAATACATCATGCTTATTGGACGTGCAATTAATTTTAGCTTTGCTCTTAACTGCATTGCGTGTCTGGATGATCTTTTACTAGATAAAGGATCATTGTAGTCATTCATTAATGATTGTTCATGTTTGATCAAGTTACGCTTCATAGATTATATCTTGCTTAATATCTTGATCCCATTTTACTTGTTCCTATACTTACCTTGTGTTCAACTTGTCATGAGCTTAATGAAAGTTTTGTTTGTGTGCGAGTGTTTCAGGATACAGGTGTATACGGTGCAAGTGCTTCACAGTTTCTAGAATTAGGTGTGAGTGAGTTTTTCCTTTGTTCCCAAACTCACGTTTAAGTCTAGAGTCTGTTTAGGGGTTTTGCCACGGAATAGCCAAAAGGGGAGATTGTAAAGTTGTGATTTACAACTATTGTGTGTTGGCTTTAATTTAGTGCCAAATTTGATTGTAATTTTATTCAATCATTTTTCCTTGTATTTTATGTGGGGTTTTTAATTGTAAGGGGTGTGTGTGAGAGAGTGTGAAGACTCAAGCTTTAAGTGAAGATCAAGTGGATTTCACGAGAAGTTCGCGAGAAGCTATCCCGCGAAGTAACCACATGTAGAGTACATGATTGGAATGCAAAGAGTCATGACAGCCTGGAGTTTTCGTGACTGTCTCGCAGGTAAGGCCTTCCCGCAAAATACTCACGAAACATTTTGTTTGGCTATTTTGTCATGTTTGTTTTACCAAGTCTTTACCCATACTATATATACCCTCATTACCCACATATTGTAAAGAGTGCTTTTTAGAGAGAAAACCCTAGAATATACACTTGAGAGTTAGAGATTGTTATACCCACAATCATCTACACATTTCCTTGTAGTTTTCCTCTACTCCTACCTCTCCATATCCAAATCCTTGAGAGGTTAATAGCTCAAACACTTATCACACCCAATCTAAGTGTAAAGTAAGGTTTTGGTGCTGCTGGATCCGGGAAAGCTATTCACTTGGCGGATGCAATCGGGCTAAATTGCAGGATCCGGGAAAGCTAGAGAAGACAAGGCTCCGAGAAGCCAATTGGTAGTAGGAGCTTGGAAGGCTCAAGTACATTGGGTAGACTAGGTTTGGGGGGTCTTTCGTTATTCGTGTACTCCAATTTATTCTCTAGTGGATCGATTTACCGCTTGGAGGGCGGTGAAGAGATTTTTCGCCGAGTTCTTTGGTTTCGTCTTCGATAACACATTGCCATGTTATCTTGTGTTTGCATCTTTCTTCCCTACTCGTTATGTTTATCTTTTATTGTTGATACTGCATGAATATGGCTTAGGGTAGTTGTATCGGTTGTTTGCACTCATTTACTCTTATTCCACATTTAGTTTAAGTTAGAGTAAAAGCAATCTAGCCGTAATTTTTATTTGGAAGTCTGAACAAGCTCTTGTGTTTTACACAAATTCGAGCTTTCACATCAATCAACTTTATATAATATAATATTTAATTTTCCTTTAGTTTAATCGATAAAATTTTCTTATGACCTAATAAGGGATTTGGAATTGAATCTCATCTATACTAAATTATAAGAAAGACAGTAATTTTTTTTTTTAGCAATTAAAAAAAAAATAGTGATCGTAGAAATGATACCTTAGGTTCAAATCGTATTAAGGAGGTTAGACTTCCGTCTTGTCATATTTCTTGTTTATTATGAGATTCTTGACAATAGTTTTACAACATTCTTTCTGATTGGTATTAACTATATACAGCTAAATTCATCAACTTTATGTCAACTTAATTTCTAAAATCAGCGGGCAGCATTTGTGGGCACTGAATTATATCCAGAGAAATGTGAATCTACTTCCATTTATTTACACTTAATGCTGATAAGATCAGTCACGATAATAACATAAAAAGACGAGTTAACATTTAGGACCCGTCTGTTTTTCCATCTTAAACTCATATTTTACATTTTAAACAATATTATACATATTTTTACACACTTTTTCACCTACACATATTTTAAAAAATTATAAAAAAATTACAAAAATCTCATCTCAAACTACTCTACTAAACACCCCTAAATTCCCAAAAAATAATGCAAATTCAGAAAAGCTGCCCAAAGACCAAAGTATCTTATATAGCCTAAAGCTTGTTTGATTAATTTTCGAGTCTTTGTCATATATTTATATATATATATATATATATATTTATTTATTTATTTATTTATTTATTTTCATACCTAACATTAATTATTCAAAGGACTCTGATCTCTCAAGAAACCTTCAAGTCGCTGATAGAACAACCGTGACTTATTTCTTTGTCCTGGTTGGTGAAACTGAATGTTGGCAGGCAGGTTCCCCAATCTCTTTTTAGTAAGGAGAGCTTTTCATCCTCTAATATAATAGTATCTAGAGTATGCTGCTTTTAGGTGATTGTAAGTTAGTGGGACACGAGAAAGTAGAAACTATCATGTCGATCATACCCTGTAGTCATATTTGTAGCTATAAATGTCTGCGTCAAGTGGACCTAAATTTGTGAACATAATTGGTCAAATGATCATGACCCAAGACCAATTTCTAGATCAACATTGGAACTAAGACATTGGTATCGTGTAATTTTCCTAGGTATACCTAATTAATTCAATGATCAAGGCAACAACACGTGCGTGCGACAAGAATAAGTCGGATAGGGACACAATTAAGTTGGTCCACTTAAAAATACCACATTAATCGTAGATCATACTTCTTGCTAGGTAGGAATATCCTTATTACGATATGTTTCTTCTACTTAGTTGCAGGTTGGCAATCTAGAAGTGCATATCGTACTATTGAAATAGGAAAAAAATAAAAATAATCAATGAACACAGACATGTAGGCCAACCCTTGAGCTAGGAGGAGGAATTTATAGAATTTCAATTTCTACATTATAAATAATATAGTGATTTTCCACTCAGCTAAAGTAAACTCTTATATATATAGTTTCCACATAGCTGTGACACTGACTCGGCTAAAACTATACACATCTCTTCCTACTAACATTCAAACCAATCGATACAATAATTAAAGTAAAATTAATAATAGGAAAGTGCTTGAAGCAAAAAAAAAAAAAAAAAAAAATCCCCCACATATATGATTGAAGTAGGGTCATTATTTCGCTTCAAACGTGACCTATATACAACTTCTTCTTTTTTTCTCTTTTTTTGGTTCCTAATTCTCTGTCCTATGATCAATGGTACAAGAATGTATTAGTTCCAATTTGATCAGTGAGTTTTATCATCACCAATATTATTATGAATCTTGAAGAGGTCAAGACGAGAATCTCCCAATCGGAGAGAGTAAGCAGCTTTCTTGTATTGGTCCCAAGTGAAGGGCTCATAGAGACTTGGTTTCGGAGGTGAGACAAACTCTGGAAGAGGATAGATCCATGAGTTAAGGGGTGGAGCCCCAAAGTACACCATTGACATTCTTGGCTTCATTGAGTTTACCAATGCTCTATGTCTTGCGCTCACAAATCTCCCATTTGTCAAAACCTTCAATTCATTGCCAATAATAAAATAGAAATAAGTTAGCAAATATTATGTTTATGTTACTCTAGGCATTTGGAAGAAAATCAAATACTAAAATGCGTTGACTTATTATATAATATGTATGTAAATAAACAATATATATGGTACTCAAAATGGTCCTCCAATTCAAATGAATTTATCAATAATGTATGTATGAAATTAAGAACGTATCTCACTTTTATAAGTCAATAATGTATGTATGAAATTAAGAACGTATCTCACTTTTATAAGTAAAAAAAGTTACTTTGACTTTTGTTGTAATATTTATAAATAAAAAAAAAAAGGAAAATATAAAATCAATATCATTATCGGTCCACTAAATTTTTAATATTTTTAGAGTCATGGTTATAGTGTACGTTTTCTGCCTTGGAAATCATTGTGAAACCCGTTGAAATTTTTTAAGAGGGCATATATGACTACAAAATCCACAGCAAAATCACCAACCTGTAAGGCATCACCGACGATCACATAGAATTCAGTGGGGTCAGGAGGGACTGGGACCCACAACCCATCATGCAAAGATACTTGAAGCCCCCCTACGTCGTTGGATTGCAAGATGGTCAAGATCTGAGGGTCAGAATGTTCACCAAATCCTATCCTATTATTTGTACACTGATACTGATAAAGTTTGGGTGTTGGGTCCCAATCATTGATGTCTTTCACAGGAGGATAGTGATTGAGCCTAAGAAGTGAGTCACTGTGAACGTCTCTGATGAGCTTACTAAAGATGCACTTGTCTTGGATCCATAGGCCTTCAGCCACAAGATCAAGAATCTCACACGCTACTTCCTTAACCGCTTGTATGTAATCCTTCACAACGCAACTGTAAAGATAAAAGCAAAAATAATTTTACTCAGATAAAAGTCCCAAAAAAAAAATTTATTTGCCTAAGAAACTCTCTTTTTGGTATTAAAAAAAAAATTGCATTCACTTTAATCCTAAATATAAGTAAGAAGTTCGAACAATTACATAGAATGCAAGTACAAAAAAAGGAAATGTGATTTTAACATAAAGACACCTCACAAATTTTACTAAAATATTAAGATAATTTTTGAGAAAATGTGGAGTAAGTTAAAAAATAAAAAATAAACACGTGGAGTGGTTTAAGTCTGGTTAATGATATGATTGTATAGTTATTGATTTGTTTCTGACTTTTTATTTTATTGAGTACATAATTTGTTTTCTTCATACAAGTTATAATATCATCACCGGCCAGTACTAGGCCTGCCGGGGAAGTGGGAGTCACAGTTCTAAATGGGGGTCCAATTAATGCAAGCATGCTTAGCACAACTACTATTAACATTATTTGTCTTCTTTTCTCTATGAAACTATTAACATTATTTGTCTCTCTCTTGGCAATGGAAGCCCTTAACATATATATATATATATATATATATATATATATATATATAAAATAAATAAATAAAAGCGTTTGAAAAAGAAGTTAGAAAAACATGGTGGAAATGCAAACCCATTGAGTAAAAGTTGATCCTTTGTTACCCCTATCTATGTTGAGCCCCCCCTAAGGTTTAGACTTAGACCCAAATGAATAATTATTGAAAAAACAAAAGGCATGCCCATGCATTTTACAAATAGTGGCTGACAGATATAAAGGAAAGCTTTTCACTTTATTTATTCACTTTCAAGTTGAAATAATGAAAGAATTAGGAGGCTATCAATTGGGTCTTCTTCCTCATTTGTTGGGATTGCCCTGTTTGCTATTTGTCGAATTTTGGATTTTCTGTGTTAGGCAAATGGTAACAGCTAGCCAAGGTTTAGGCCAATAGGTTGAATATCGCACGCTTGGCTCTATTTATATATGGGAAATAACCTTAGAAGTTAGAACCCATTATTCAAGAAAAGAACACTGTATTTCTATGTACTCAAATACTTTATGAAGTACAATGATGACAGAATTTTTCTCATATATTTCTTTTGTACATTTACTAAGATGTAACTGGTTTATAATAAACTAATAAAACTTATAACTGTATGTAAAAGTAATCCTTCGATTTCAACTATTACTTCAAAAATCTTGAAGAATATTTCAAAAGTTGCGTTTTCAAACATCAAGAAAGGCGTACAAGTACTTTTTAAGAGGCTACAAGATCTCTCTCTCTTTTTTTCTTTTTTTCTTTTTAATAAAGATACAAGATGATCTCGCCAATTCAACTTAAGTGTTTATTTGGTAGTAATCTATTTTTTTTTAGCCTATTTGCATAGTATTTGTCAAATATATTTTTTTAGTAACATATATAGTTAACATGTGACAAAAAGTTAAAAGTCAAAAACTCGATTTTTTATAATAAAAAAAAAAATCTGAGACAGCAAAAAACTAATAGCACACCAGCAAAAGTCAAACGTTCTCTTATACAAAACAATTTAAAGAAGGCATATCAGTAAAACTTTAGAAAAAATACAATATATAAAATAACTGTAACTTATACCGTGTTACTTAATTAATCCTTCTTTTTTCATAAAAGGAAATATGTCCTTTTCTAGGATACCAAGCACTATCCCCACCATTTCATCTGAAAAATTAATTAAATCCCTTTCTTTACAGGCCAGGTGGCATGTGTGTGTGTATATATATATATATATATATATTTTTTTTTTTTTTTTTTTTTTTTTTTTGATTTGTATATATATATATATGTCCAAGCGTTACTATTTATATTGGGCATTAAAAAATTAAAAGAAAATGAATCAAGCACGCTACAATCCTAGCATGAAACCCGCGAACCTGTTGGACACAAAAGAAACAGAAAACAGAAGCTTTGTTTCTCTTTCCCCTATCCATATCACAGTATATTTATTTTAATCAATGACCATTGTTACATTAATGAATACGTAAACTCAACGTTCAAATTAAATTATATCCAAAAGGTTTTTACAAAAAAAAGAGCTGAAAAAGATAGAAGGATAAGATAGCAATGAGATGAGGTATTACCTGAATTTTGTAGGGTCATTGGAGATAGCTTGTGATCTTTCAGAAATGGACAGAGAGTTTGTGTGAAGGAGAAGGTATTCGAGCTCACCCATATCGCCATTGGGGCCAATGCTTTTGCAGCCATAACCAAAAGGACTAGCTGGCCCAGCTCGTTGCTTCTCTGTGGTTGTTCTGCCAAAAAACTCAGACCCTTCCTCTTCCATTCTTGCTATTATCTCCTTTGACACACCATGGTTAACAACTTTGAAGAAACCATATTCTTCACAGGCTTTCACTATTAACTCAGATAACATTGACCTATTCAAAGAAAGATCAATGGTTGGAATCCCTACTGCCTTTGTTTTCTTGGTTCTTATTGGGGTCGGAGAAGGTACAACCATATTGGTATTTTGGCAAATATAAAAAAAAATAATAATAAAGCTAAGAATAGCTAGCTAGTAAGACTTTGAGTTTGAACTGAGAACTTTGAACTTTGGAGATATGGTCATGGTTGAGTTGGTGCTCTTATATACACGAGTGAGAGAGAGAGAGAGAGAGAGAGAGAGAGAAAGAGAGAGAGAGAAGGAAGGCTACTATATATGATTATAATAATTGGTATATGACTCTTATGTAAATAAAAAATTAAAGAAAGTATCGTGATTTTAGGAGAAATGGACTTTGTATAGCATACATGATGGTCCAACATCAATTAATGAATTGTTGTTTTCTAACTTTATTTATTTATTTTCATGATCTTGTATTGTATATATAGTTGTATATATAAGAAGTTGTAAAACAAGCAACCCTTTTACACATCATATCCACCACGCCTTTATGGTGCGTGTGGCTGTGGAAGTGTTAGAATGTAATGTCTAAATGTGTGTGTGTGTGTCTGTGGGTGGGTGTGTGTGAGAGAGAGAGAGAGAGAGAGGTTTACAATTACATTTTGGTAGCGGCTGTTTGTCTCCGTTGATTGGATTTTGTTACCAACGGCGACATTCAAAAGCGTGTGAACTTAAAAGCACTGTTTGACCAAAGTTCATTCATACTACGCGTGTTAACCATTTCTAATTTTGACTCATATATATATATATATATATATATATATATGTTAACCATTTCTAATTTTGACTCATATATATATATATATATATATATATATATATATAGTTATACATATGGGCATTGTGCAGTACCTATCTCAGTTCTTAAAATCCCTTCAATTAAAACGATATTGATATTAATATTGATATTGATATGATACTTTTAATTTTTACGTATCGTATACTCTTTTAAGTCTTAATTTTACGTCTCATTTTGAGAGATTTACAAAAGAAATTTTTCACTTCTTAGTTGGACCACTAATTTGTATGGGTCTTACATTATTATAATTTTTAGAAAAATTTGCTAACTGATGAGAGACTCTCCAATCAATTATAATAATCAAATAAGTCTTGATAGGTAGTTTGATATTACAAGGCAAATCTCAATCATGTAATGCTCACAACTAAACCGTGTATACTATGGCATATGGCACACCCTTTCAGATTTTCAGGTCATGTCGGCTTAGGCTGTTTTTTGGTGGTGATGATTTCAATTTTATTATACAGTTTTTGACTTTCATATTTTCATTCAATTCTCATTTTAGTATTTTTATTATAAAATTACATTAATTTAATTATAATTACTCATGTTTAATGGAATCTAGCATGTGCTTACAATTACAACTGCTCATGGATTCGATTAGAATTGGTATTAGGTTTTTCTTGTGAGGGGACCATTTTTAACAAATATATATATGCATGTAGCCGAAAAACATATATCAGGGAAACATGGAAAAAGTAGTGTTAAAGCAGTTTATCATATAGCTCAATTAGTAATGCAAACCTTTAATTTCTTGTTTTCTTTATATCATCAACCTTGTTTAAGTAAGGTTTGAGTTTATCTTATGCGCTCTATACTCACCATGCATTGCTTGGAGTAAAGAAACGGTCTTTCTAATCTTCTTTTTATCTTCTCCAAATTTGGACCTATATATTTATCATAATGCAGATATCATCCAATCTTAGATTCTTATTTCATATGGGAATTTTTATTATACTGCTAGTCACCTATGTAATTTTGCCTTTTCCTCATCTTATGCCCTACCCAGCATGCATTGGTTTAGGACTACTATATCTTGTCTTCACCTGTTAGCCCAAATTTGGACGTATCTACCATAATGCATATAGCATATTAGCATCCAAACATTTTCATTCTTATTTTATATTGGAATTTTCTATAAGCCACCTGCCAATGGTGGGTTATGTAAGGGTATGCTTGGAACAGAGAGACATGGAGGGGGGGGGGGGGGGGGAGAGAGATCCCTATGTCCCTCCATCCAAACATAGGATAAGTTTTCCCCTTTGCTTCTTTGGAAAGTCGAATCAAGTTGTTAGGATCTTTAGTGAATTGAAAATTTTCATGACAAGTTTGGGTGTAATTTTGAATGTTAATTTTACATTGTAATTAATGTACATTTGTGAGTTTAATTTTGTAATGGATTGACGAGGTTAGAAGTTGGAAATTGAAATTGAAAACTGAAGAATTCCGCACAAGCGAATTTGGAGGGTCAGGCCAATATGTCTCAAGTAAACTCAATTTTTGTAAAGCAATTGAGATAGCATTTTTGCCTCACTTTCAAGACATTGAGCAAAAGTACCAAAACTTGAGAGAATTCAATCACGAATTTCTCTACAGTACCAGTCCTCAACCTCTCGTTATGATCCTCATTTCCCATGAATTTTCTAGACCCAATTCCTATATTGAAGAACTAGAGAGAACCTAAAACCTCTAGGGCTAAAACCCCCTCACTCTCTCGGTCTACCTACCTTTTCCCCTCTCCAATTGTCAATTATCTTGAGAGGAGATCAAATCCACCACACACAGAGACACCTTTAGAGTTCTTAGTGGTTATTGGTGTTGGAAATCATTAAAGAACAATTCCAAATCTCCAATAGGCCTTGAAGTGATCAAGGAGACTTGATCATGAAGTTGGAGGCTCAACTTGTGGATCTGGTGACAATCAAGTAGAAAGAATTTAAGGAATTAATCGGTTGCTAGCAGGAACCGGAGGTTCAAGTATATAGTCATTGCTTAACTTGGAGGGTTTTGCAAGTGATATGTACTGTTATTGTTCTTAACTAGTGGATCATTTAATGCTAGAGGCCTTAGAGAGTTTTTTCTACCCGAGCATCAAGTCTCTCTCCATAAACACTTGTTCTTGTGGGTGATTGATTGTTGATTTGGGATTGAGTTAATTGCTCTTATATGCATGCATATTTAAATAAGTAAAGAGAAGTGTTATGTCTATAACATTTTCACAATATTTTCATAACAAATCCTAAGCGATGGGTTGTTACTGGTTTTTAATTTGAACATACCATTGAAATTACTTCATTACCTATCAGTACGTAACAGCAGGTACAAAACAACTCGTCACTTAAGATTTGTTGTAAAAATATTGTAAACATATATATAACATTTCTCATCAATTAATTACATTAACAATTGGACTTACTTTCATCAATTAACTTAAGATTAACGTAAGCCGTATAACTGGAGTCTAAAGTATAACTCTCACAAGTAATTAATTAACAAGGGGACCTGCATGGTGGAAGTTAATATCTCTCCAGTTTTTTTTTTTTTTTTTTTTAAGCTTTGTAGAAGAATTTTTAGAAGAACATGGGCAATTATTACAAGCTTCGTTATTTTTCCCTCACTTTTTTAGCAAACAAAACGAGAGGACTCAAATTTCTTAAAGCCTCTTTTCTCTAGTAAGCCAGTGTGAACTTCACTGATTGCAGAAATTAACCAATTCCAAGTAATGATGTATAGAAGGGTGGCAATCTCTTGTAATTGGTTCATTTTAAATTAGTACATAATTTTTTTCTTTTTTTTTTAGAAATAATTACAACATGCTGCTAACTCCGCAGTTCGAACTCTTTCCCCCCTAAACCCCCCAAACACTTTGTACATGAGGAGATGTCAATTCAGTTATAAGGCCTTTGGCAAATTAGTACATGATTAATTGTTCATCAAATGGTTCTTTGTGATTCTTTTCCTTTTTCTCCACTGAATAAGTAACATTTTTATTCTATAAGGTTATTTATGGACTAGCCTCTGCATACAGCAGCTACACATGTATTTTGTCTTCTTTTTTTTTTTTTTTAAATCAGAAAAGTATTAGTTTTTTTATATAAAAAAAATCTTTACATGTATCCTCCATCTAAAGTATATAAGTAGTGTGAGACTAGAAAGTATATAAGTAGTTATTATTATTATTATTATTATTATTATTATTATTATTATTATTATGTAGAATATTTGAAGATACCATTTCTTCTTCTTCAAGTTATAGTTTAGTTTTTGTATTGTATTTTAAAGTCTAAATGTGACCTAAAAATTAAGTATTTGAAATATGAAAGGCCAAATAAACGTATCCCTTGTAATGGATTAATTAATTAATTAATTAGCCAAGTTATTAATTAATCAAATTAACATGCAAATTACGTGGTAGCACAAACAAATCATCAATTAAACTAAGTATGTAGCGGAAAATAAATGACACGGTGATTTATTTACGAATGGGGAAAACTTACACGGCAGTTGAACCCTTACCCCAATACCCAATTGGACTTGTTCTGTAATGACAATTTCTCCTTTCAATGCACGGCTCCCAAGTACGTGACTAACCAATTGCGCGGATTCCAATACGCGACTTCAATCACCAACTAGAAAAGATTGTTGGCTGCAAAGTTCTTCAATTCATCCGCACAATGAAGATCAAGAAGATGCTTGGTTACAAAACCCTACGGTGCATATTACACAGTAATTTCTTCACAAGAGAGATGAACTAGGGCAAGAACTTTGTCTCTAGTCACAATTTGCTTGAATAAGGATTTCTCAATACTTATGCAACTTGTGTACTCTTTGACGGCCCTTAAAATAATCATTTTATATGTCTAGGGTTAGGAGAAAAAAGGCCCAAAGACACATCCACTGATTGGAATCAAAACAGAACTCAAAATCTATTTTTCTTAAACCTCAATAGATGGAGGTGTCGAGATGCTGTCGAGAAGCTGTCGAGCCACGGGCTGGAACAACTCTTTAAACCTTGACACATGCTAGCTGTCGAGTTTTAATGAACTTGCACTTTTCAGTTTGTTTCTTGGACAGACTTGATGACTTCAACACTTGATCTTGAAACATAGTTTTTTAAAATATAAAACTCATCCTAAATCTACCCAATTACAAGTAAAGTGCGTTTTGTTAAAGGATTAGTCAATTACATAAAAGAATGACATATGTTCTAAACAAGTGAAACACATATATCCTAACAAAATATATTATTTTTCTTATTTTACCCTAAAATATTTTGGACCATTTAAAAAAAAATGGACACAGGTATGGATGAAATGAATACCCGTGCTAAAGCAAGCTCCCCACTCTTTCCCTCATTTGGTAATTGAAATTGAATACCCTTATTCTCAAAAAGAAACTTCAGCTAACTTTGGACCATGCTGAACTGTAGCTAGGGCTATCTTACCAATAGATTGGGAAAGTCTGTTGGTTGATTAGGGTATCTAGTCAGTGTATTCACCATACTTCTTTTTAGTTGGGACCATTTTAGTTGAATGAAAAACTTTCAAGCTGGAATCATTTACAGCATTTCATTTTTAAATGCGGGTTTGTTTTTTCTCTCTTTTTGGTTGGAATTATTTAAAAGCAGTTGGTCACCCAATATAAAGACAACTTATTTTTAGGAAATAAGATCACTATTTAATTCAATTTCCTATGAACAGTGAGTGCCCTATAGATTCCCCCAAGTGTCTGCGCATGCATATATATGTATATATATAGTTGCCAAAAAAATGAAAAGGAAACCAAAAATCAACATTGATACACTTTTTTTTCCTTTTTATAATAATATACGTCAGACACAAATGTTTCTCATGTTGATGATGGATTCCCTGTATTTTTTTTAGTATATTTTAAAGGTCATTTTTCTTATTGAATTAACAAGATCAAAATTTGCCTAGCATTTGAAAACTATATATATATCCAAAGGAGGACGTCAAAAGGGTCCTTCAGTGCATTGGACATTTATATGATCTTATTTTGACTGCCTAATTAATTAAAGTAGGGCTAAACTTTTGATGTAAGATCCCGGCCAATATATATATATATATATATATATATATATATATATATATATATATATATTTGAACGGTTTAAAACTAGACTTATAAATAAATAAATAAGAGTATTTCTACAATTGGTAGAAAATCGAGTGATGGCTGTGTTATAGATGCCTCTAAATTATGATTTCTTTTCCTTCAACATGACCTTGAGGCACCCATTGAAATACATATGAGCCGGGCATTTCCTTTCATATAATTTATTCATAAAAAATAAAAATAAAAAATTAGATCTTCCTTGCCTTCCATGTGGCACCCATTGAAGCCCTATTCGTCACTATATACTATTCAAAATGTGAGGTACACTATTTTGTGTTTGATATTAGCTTCATCTTCATCAACAAATTAAAACCCCAGTTGATATGACAATCAGTGGGACACTCCATTGAATTTACAATATAAACAATTATTAATGTACGCATTATTAGCACTCTTAAATAATGAAGATATATATAGGTATATATGTTTTTGCGTGAGAAAGAAAGAGAGCGAAACAATGCATAAAATCAGCATTGCTGCGCAGATGCCCCACGTGCACACCGCTACTTAATCTGTTTTTTCTTTTTAGTTTTAGCTTAATTTAAAAAATTTAAATTAAATAAATACTGTGATTTGTGCCTAGCTAGCGCAATCAAGGGGAACACCACTTGCTGATTAAGGATGGTAAGCATTTCTTAATTAAAAAAACAGAAGTCAAGAAGAAATAATTTGTTAAAAATAAAGAACTATTTATTATTTTATCCCGTGAATAAGTACTATATACCCTTGTAAAAGTTTTGATGTTAACCACTCCATTTCTTGCAAGAATGGTAGACCTAAACTCAATTAAGAATTGTGAATTAGTGAGCAAGCTTTCATCGATTGGTGAGGGCCTGATACTAATAATAACAATAGAAAATATTAATAATAAAATCGACAATCTATAATGGAAAACTACTCTTGTCACGAATTCTCATGGATTCTTCACTCTTTATAACATGATAACAATAGGGATAATCTATGATGAGAAAATACAATCCGATCGAACATAAATGCTTCTTAGCTTTATGCCTTAATATCATTTCATTATTGCAAATGATCAGACATAACCCCCTAGATTGTTTAATAATTATAAATTTGACATGAAGATGATAATAAATAGACACGATGAAAGGAATATTTGTTAAAGTAGTATGGATGAAATAATAATATATACCATATATCCTCCTATATATACCCCATTGTATACTTACTCTCCTAAATTATAATAATACACATTTACCTTCCTAAATTATATACATTTTACATTTACCCCATAAACTATGAAAATACACACTTTACCTTCTTAAAATATACTTTTTTTTTATACTTTCTAAATTATAAAAATGGACACGTTTTTCACTAAACTATTACCCATATAATGAAATGCAAATTAAGTGTTATATGAGTAATAGTTTAAAGAAGGACAAATGTTACGCGCAGATAATAATATTGGAGTAAGTATGCATTCTCACATGAGCAAACCCCTTGATATGTATATTGATATGTGTGTGTGTGTGTGATGTAAGATTGAGCGTGAATTCTTGAATTAAAAATCTATATGTTGAAATTCTTAAATATATGTCCTTGTTAGAAAAGTTCAAATAGAATTCTAAAATCAGTTTAGAAAAGCGTGAATTCTTGAATCAAAAATCTATTTGGTGACGTTTTAAAATATATGTCCTTTTTAGAAAAGTTCAAATAGAATTCTAAAATCAATTTAAAAGGGAAAAAAAGAAAAAAGGAAGAATTGTTGAGCACGCGGATGAGAAACAAGTTCTAATAAGGGCAGTTCGCAATCACTTTTGAATTTTGATGTTGTAAAGGTTGTGGCTGTGGGTTGGATGCATGTATGGTTGTTTTGGAATGATAGTGATAGTACGATAATGATACTGATGACGACCTGATAATGACTAATTACACATTTAATATTGCAAGTAGATGCCTCTGAAATTCAATTGCTCTCATTATGCCATAAGCAATCATTTTATAACATTAAATTAACCATCATTTTGTTATTTATATCATTAACGTGCATTATCATTATCCGATTAACATTTTACATAGGGATTAATTGCAGTGAAAACGGGCTCAATGCATGGCTTTACCAACTTATCCCAACTCTGGTATTTGATTGACACAATATTCGTCATACTTTATACTAGTTGAATCTCAATAATAATCTAATAATTTATGTTAGGACTCAATATATATAGGTTTGCAATTTTTTAATTTTTCTTTTCATGCTTTAGCATATCATTGCATGATATTTAAAAACTATGGTTGAGTATATAAGGTTAATCCCGGTGAAGTGCAAGGAAACAAAAAGACACGTAGGTATGGGTTTGAATTCCCATATATATGAGAGAGAGAGAGAGAGAGAGAGAGAGAGAGACTATTTGAGATAAAATAAAATTCTTGTAATCAAGTTTGGGACGGTTTTCAATACATATTTTTAATTTAAAGGGTTCGGGCAAGGTTTGGGAATGTCTCAATCCCATCTCTAATTATTACTTCTTGTTGTTCCTAATTTCATAAAACAACTCTTAAAGAGAAGTGTTAAACTCACAATATTTTCACAACAAATCATATGTGGTAAGTTGTTATTGGTTATAATTTGAAGCTACTTAAAATTTGTTGTAAAATTATTGTAAATATAGCATTTCTCTTTTTTAAATTAGTCTACCAAATCTACTACAAACCTAGCCATTTGACCAATCAGAAAGTGCATATCAAGAGTAACTGGAAATGTTAGGTTTAGATTTTAGAGTTGGCAAATTCATGACAATATAACTGTAAAATGTGTCTATACTCTATAGTCAGTTTATGCAAGCTACATCATGTTCGAGACTATTTGTGCAAGAAGCAGCTCAAGAAAAATAGTTTATGCAGAGTTCGATTAATCTCCAATTGGCCTTCGATCAATAGACGCTCATTCAATGAGTGAAAACAAAAGAATTAAAAAAAACTCTAATTGCTAAATTTGATAGCTGAAATGTGAAAAGTATAGTTAGATGGTAAAAAATCTTGTGTAGGCCCTAAACAATTATGCACCAAAATTAGTGATTTATTGCACAAGTTTGTTATGAATTTCACATGAATAGTGCAAATAAATTTCTTAACCACAATTACAATATCAAATTTTAAAAAACATTAATAATGAAAATAGTAAAAGGCACACGAAGATTTCATTCAGAAGTGGAAACCCAATGATTAACCTCTTCAATGGAACAACCACTTTGAAAATCCAATCTCATTAGAAAATCCACTATCAAAGAACAATTACAATAGTCTTTATTCGTAATTTCCTTGCAGTCCTTAACTCTATATAAATTCTACAAACGTCTCGTTTGTCTTCCTACCACAGTAGTTCTGGAACGTCCAGAATTATTTTATAGTGATCTTCTTCATGAACAAATCTCACTCACATGAACCAAAACCTCTAGCATTTCAGGAAACTCCTCAAGAGATTTATATATAGCAAAAATGAACTCAGTGAGATCAAAATCTGTGGTTTCAAGAACAGCTTAAAGCTCAAGGTTTATAAGAAAACACAATGGTTTTTTCTTTTTGTTCTAGACATAAGGATAATTTTCTGTTTTTGGTCTAATAACTCAGGAATAAGACTTCACGATCCAAAGCTTTTAGCTTTTTTTTTTTTTTAGAGAGTTTCAACCCATGGCGTCCACTCCTGATAATAGCTCTTTATCATCAAACCAAAACACCAATCAATTTTTGGTGTAGATAATGATTGAATCCCAGATCTCTTATACAACCATAAAAAACTTTACCAATTAAACTAACTGGAACCCACTCAGAAGCTTTTAGCTTTAGTGTAACCATTTTATTATCTCTAAAAGTCTTGCAACAAGTGGTTTATATAGGTGCACAAAACAGGGTTAAATACTTGTAGAAACCGTTCTTTTAGGGAAATTCAAATTGAAAATGCTATTAATTTCACTCAAGAAAAAAAAATCGCTTTAGTGAAACTCTCGAAGACACAGTTGTGCAACTTCAAACATCTATATCACACTTATTTCAAATCTAAACTGCATCAAATTAGTGTCCATTTGGAAGTTTGATATTGTACGTTTTTAAACCCCTTAAAATACTAGTTATTTAACCTAGTTATTTAATCAAATGATTACTTAGGTAAATTATTCAGATCTAGGTTAAAACAAATCAATCACAAAAATTAAAGCAACAGAAAATAAAGAACACAACAATAAGATAACCCAGGAAAACCAAACCAGTAAAAAACTTGGGGAGGATTTAACCTAACTATCCTCAAGGTAAAACAGATCCACTTTGAAAGAATTGAAGTTTTACAATAGCGACTTAGACTACTAACATCCTATTGCTACCTTGATTAGAAAACTTACAACCACGACCACGTGACAGCTCCGAGTCCACGAACTACTTCCTTCTCAGATCCACAGCATCCACAAGTATACCACTTATGTTTCTTTAAGCTCTTTATGCAGCAACTGAAACAATCACCAAGCTCTTGACATCAATCTCGATCTTGATAACCCTAAGTGTGTATAAAGGCAAACACCTCTAGATCTCACAAAAGATTCACACACACAGCATAAACAACAACAATAAACGTGGTTAGAGTTTTTCCTTCTATACTTAAGGCAAAACATAAAAACCCTACATGTCATATGGGCTTGGGCTGAGTCGGAAATTCTGCAGAAAAAACATTCTACATGAGCTTCGACAGATTAAGTCTAATTTTCAATCGATCGAGCCTTACAGAAATTGAATAGTAATTTTTAACAATTACTCGATTCCAACTTTACAGATACATCACTTTAAGCAGTCTAAATCTAGACTAAACGTTTTAATCATAATTTGCCAACATATACAAATTGAAATTCTAATACATTAGTTCCTAATTTCTTAAAACCTAACAATCTCTCCCTTTGGCAATCCGTGACAAAACACATACCAAAAACAAAAATACTCAAAGTTACAAAACACAACCCATTACAACAAAATGCTCAAAAACAATTTAACCTAATTACTATCTATCAGTTGCCAATGTAGACAACAGCACGACTGAATCAACCTGTATATTCCTGTAACACTCAACAAACACATAAACGCATGTGTGAAAAATACAAGTAAAACAAAATAACTTCTTGATTTCACATAAACATAAAATAGAAGACATATATCATGAATAACCTCATAATATAAATCAATAGCCAATGTAGCACAATGTGAAACAAGAAACAGAAATTAAAAAAATAAATAAATAAAGTCTCCCTCTAACATATACATCACATAAAAATAAATGCATCATGAAGCACCTAGATACAATCTACAGCTCCAAAGCTCCAAAAGAAACAAAAAACAAAAAACTTTCTCTATCCCCATCCATATGTACTCCTCCTTTTTGTAACGAATTGTCAAAGGGCAATCAAGACTCATCATCAAAAGGGTGGAGGTGACCGCCGTAAACCCGCCAACTCAACACGCAAAGACTGAAACTCCGTGAGAACATCCACCAAAAGCTGACCATAAGCCACCTAAATGGTCATGACAGTATCCAACATACTCTAATTGCTAGAATCACCCAAAGTAGAAGGTGGAGGATCAACTGGAGCAATAGGATCGACAAACTCCTCAGCTGTGGGATCACCTGAAGAAGGAAGAGGAAGAGGAGGAGGTGCAACACCCGAAGAAAACTCTACACGAGGGCATTTAGAGCTATCTCTCATCTGAGCAGCTCTCTTCCTAAGGAAGGTGGCACCTATGGGAGCTATAATGTGCACGGGCTCAGATGCAGGAAAATCCTCTAATCCTAAATGTAACAAAATCCGATGTATAAAAACAGAAAAGAAAATAGTATGTGACGGAGAACTACTCCTATGAAGCTCAACCAAGGATCGAATAAAAGAGACAGAAAACACATAGGAGCATCCGTCACAAGGGCATACAAAAATGCACAACGCTTAAGAGGAATGGTGTGCAAGTGAGAGATAGGCCAGATAGAATGGCAAGAGATCCGGAAAAACAAGTAATGAATCTCAGTAAGCTCATGTGAGGTAATACGAGGATCAGAACCCCATTGAATGGTAGTACTAGTGATGAGGGACATGATGTTGTCTAGGAGAGGGGACTCATCATAAGGATAAATAAGTCGTTGTACCAAAGGTACACCAAGAGCAGAGGTCACTACCTGAGGAGTAATGACACACTCTTCTCCTCTCATCCAACTATTCACAAACTGAATGTTGGATGAAATGGAGTAACAAAATGGTTCGAATAGAACTCTCTGATCAGAACAGCCAGAGAATGGTGATCTACATCTAAAAGAGGCAACCAACCCCTACGATTAAAACTCCTACGAATCTCAGGATCAACCTCAGCTAAAATCACTTTTCTCTCAGCCCACACCTTCCTATAAACATTTAACTTCTCAAAGGTTTCCTGGTTTTTCTCAATTCGAAACCTATCACTCTCAAAGGCTGGAGAAGAAGAGAAGGTGGTGTTCCTATGGGCTCTAGTCTTCCTAACCATGATGCTAAGGTTGGAATAGGATAGATAGAAGAGAACCAAAAAAAAAACCCAAGGGCAGATTGCATCAGACATGGTTAGAGCACAAAAAAAAAAAACTAAATGATGCATGGACAGAATAAACACATGATGCATGCTCTAATGCATTGAGAACAGTCCAATTAAACCTTGAAAAACACAGAATTGACTTGAACATAGAGTTTATAACAAAAATCCCAAATTTTGAAAAACCCAATTTCACAAAACTCAACAAATCAATCAATACATCATTACACAAGGTAGATAACAGTATATAATGACATAATTAATCAATTGCACAAGCCAATTCATCAAATGAAGCTCAATTGAACAAAATCTCCAAATTCATGAATTTCAAGCCCTAGAATTTTCAATTTTTCCAAATCCACAAAATTGATCAAAATAAAACCATGAGGAACATGTTTACATCATCCTAAAACAAAAACCCATTGATCAATTTTGAAAGAAATCATCTCAAACATCAAAAATCCCAAAAATTTACTAGGTTCGAAAATCTCCCTAAAATGCATGAAAAATGAGATTAAACTAAAAAAGAAAGGGTAGAATGGTCTTACCGGTGCTAGACAAAAAAAACCTTAAGAAAAATTTCGGAGGAAAACGACAAAAATTTGACTTGAATCTAGATCAGTCGAAGAGAGAGAGAGAAAAGCTTTTTGAAAAAGTGAAGAATACGTGAAAAGCTTATGTTTTTTAAAAACTTTCTAAACGATTTTCGATCCGTCGAAAAATAGATTCGATTGATTGGATATCACATTTGACCGATCCAGCACCAATCGAGCACCGATCGAGCCAGAGAGATTCAAACCAAATTTTTAATCGCAATTTTAATCGGTCGAGCAACAGGTTCGATCGATCGAAAAACTTGAAAAACCAGATTTTTGAAAAACAACACAATTTAATGCAGAAACTCCTCAAAGTACATTGTTTTATGAATGAAATGCATGAGTATGAGATGAAAAGTTTTTCAAAAACCCTTAAATTAAACCCAGATCTCCCAAAAACAAGTTTTTCAACCAATTTGCCCTCAAAGCTCAAACATTAAACATATTTGGCATCAAAATCGAGGAGTTTTTAATCTTGGATGGCCACAACAAGATCACACACAATATCATGTACTAAGTTTAGCAAAGAATAACTTGTGTAGTGTGTGCAACTAGCAATAGCATGAGATACATGTGAGGTGATAAGAAAATAGTAATCAATCACATTTTCTACAGAATTCATCACATGAATTTGAAAGTGGCTATCACCTAAAGAGTTACATTATATGACTCTCACATCTTTTAGAAAACAAGCTTACAATCATGTAATTTCTTGATTTGCCTCATAATGTACACACCAATTTTCATTTCAATTTGAATTTATTATAGCCCAATAATGTACACCCAAATTTTATTATATTTGAATTCATAATAACCAAGGCTACACCTTATGTTCTTTTTGTATATGTGCTACACTTTCTCGAGCACAAAATCATATGATATGCACTGAGGTGTTCATGATTGACTAGTAAACAATGGTGAGATGGTTATTTATACATTTTTCTTAGGATTTTTTAATCCTTACAATCAAAAGATTGTGACTACAAAATTAAGATCATGTGATCAAACACTATAAACAACTCCCATACAACATGCACCACATAGCCAAAACTAGTAACGTGCAATAAAAAGCTCATCCAAGCTAAACAGATGACATAAACATGTTATGTAAAAATAATATGGTCAGCCTTGATCTCAAGTCCAAAAACAATAATGCAAAACACATTTTTCCTCTTTTTTTTATTTTGAAAAGGAAAGAAATAAAAACAACCTATCATGAAATGCATGAATGTTATGCAATGAAAATTCTAAAAACAAAAAGAAACCAAAGCAACAAAAGAAGAATGGTCACATAGAATAAAGAGATGAAGCACAAGGACCATGTCAAAAAGACTCAATTAGATTGAGCCTTTTGCATCCAAAACTTCTTAGATGCAACTTTAGCATTGGAGTTATTATTCTGATTAGAATGATAAGCAACTTCAGGATTAAAATAAAGGTTCAAAGCCTTTACCAACTCACCAATAAGTACCATAGGATCTTGTGCTTGAGGCACAAGTACTTTTGGCTTATTTGCACGCTTAGCAGCTTGCAACTTGAAACAGTTTGGACGAATGTGCCCAAACTTTTCACAAAAATGACAAACCCAAACTGGTCTATCATGCAACTTATCCTTAGGAGGGTTAAAGGTTTTAGGCTTAGACTCTTTGAGATTAACCCTAATCTTCCTAAGAGGTTTAACTTCTACTGGTTTGACACTCTCTCTCACGAGAGGCTCAAAAGAAGGAACAAAATTTGTGGAATGAGTTTCAGACAAAAAAATGCTCTCTACAAAACCTAAACCATTTTTTTTCTAAAGGAGACTTCTGAACACTCAACATGTGATCAAGTTTAGAACTGGCAGACCTATTAGTTTGTTTTCTAGCAATAGATAATTCATGTTCCAAGTTCTTAACTTTATCAAGCAATAACATGTTCTCAGTCTTCCCCTTATCAAGCAATTCATTAGCATTAAACAGTTTCAACAACAAATTTTTCTTACCAAGTTCAAGAGAAGTAATTTTCTTTGAGCCTAAATCAACATTCATAGCATCCTTTGTAAAAACCTTGCAAAGCTTATTATAGGCTTTTTGCAAATCAGCATTCTCAAAGAGTTCCCCATCAGAAGGGTTCTCATAAACACAACACTTTCATCAACTACAACAATAGCTGTGAAAGCTATAAAGTTTTCATCCTCATCACTACCAAACTCATGATCAGAAACTTCATCATCACTAAGAGTTACAGCCATGGCCTTACCCTTTGATCTCAAGAATATAGGACATCCTGACTTCACATGATCATACCCTTGACAACCAAAACATTATTGACTCATAGAATTATTAGAGGTTTGACCAACTTTCTCTTTAGGTTTTTCAGTATTGTTCACTATAGTGGGATCATTCCTCCCAAAATTTCTAGGTTCAGCATTGTTTTTACCTCTTACCCTTCTGTTGTTATTTCTAAGAAAATTTCTAAAATTCTTGGCAAGATTTGCAATTTTTGTAGCAGAGAATTCATCATCAAATCCATTTTCATCAACATCATCAACTAACTTAAGAGCCATTGATTTCGATTTGTTTGTCTTGGGAAGGTCTAACTCATAGGACTAGAGAGATCCTACAAGTTCATCAACAGGGATGGAGTCAATATCCTTGCTTTCAGTAATGGCAGTCACTTTGGGTCTAAAGTCCTCAGTGTAGGATCTAAGCATCTTCCTAACAATCTTAGGTTGATCATAAATTTCACCCAAATTATAAGCAGAATTAACAATGTCATTAAACTTAGCATAGAATTCATCAAAACTTTCATCATCAGACATCCTAATGCTTTCAAATCTAGTTGTTAACTACTGTAACTTATTGATCTTGACTGTCTTTGTGCCTTCATGCACAGTTTGGAGAATATTCCAAGCAGTATGAGCAACTTCAACATTTGAGATTCTCTTGAATTCCTCTATAGAAACAGCATTGAAAATAACATCATGGCTTTGTTATTAAAAGTGGTTGCTTCTTTCTGAGAAGTTTGTCACTCACTTACAGGAATAGTTGTCCTCTCCCATTCGTATTCAACGGAATTTCAAACCCTCTCATCAATGGATTTTAGGAATGCTTTCATCCTTACTTTCCAGTAGGCATAATTGTTCCCATCAAAGTGAGGTGGGATCACAAGTGAGTGACCGTGTTCCATGACAACAGGGGTCAAGGATCAACTCTTAGATCAAGGGATCTAAATATTAGAGCTAACCTGCTCTGATATCACTTGTACATTTTTAGACCCCTTAAAACACCAGTTGTTTAACCTAGTTATTTAGCCAAGTAATTACTTAGGTAAATTATTCAGATCTAGGTTAAAACAAATCAATCACAAAAATTAAAGTAACGAAAAATAAAGAACACAACAATATGATAACCTAGAAAAACCAAACCAGTAAAAAAACATGGAGAGAATTTAACCTAGCTATCCTCAAGGTAATACAGATCCACAATGAAAGAATTAAAGTTTTACAATAGCGACTTAGACCACTAACATCCTATTACTACCTCGAGTAGAAAATTTACTACCACAACCACGTGACAGTTCTGAGTCCATAAACTACTTCTTTCTCAGATCCATAGCATCCACAAGTATACCACCCTTTTTTCTTTAAGCTCTTTTTGCAACAACTGAAACGATCACCAAGCTCTTGACATCAATCTTAATCTTGATAACCCTAAGTGTGTGTATGATGGCAAACACCTCTAGATCTCACAAAAGATTCACAAACACAGCATAAACAACAACAATAAAACGTGGCTAGGGTTTTTCCTTTTATACTTAAAGCAAAACATAAAACCCTACATGTCATATGGGCTTGGGCTGAGTTGGAAATTCTGCAGAAAAAACATTATGCACGAGCTTCGATCGATCAAGTCTAATTTTCGACCGATCGAGCCTTGCAAAAATTGAATAGTAATTTTCTGCAATTACTCGATTTCAACTTTACACATACATCACTTTGAGCAGCCTAAATCTAGACTAAACGTTTTGATCATAGTTTGCCAACATATACAAATTGAAGTTCTAATACATTAGTTCCTAATTTCTTAGAACCTAACAAATATGTGCCCACTTTCCATTAAATAAGTTACATTCAAAAATTCATTATGGCGTAAAATAGTATTAACTTACTATCTTTGAGCAAATCAAACCTCATCAATCCTAACACAATTCTATTGATATATCAACCCAAATTTGATTAAATTACAAGTTTTAGATAACTTCTTTTTTTTTTTTTTTTTTTTTTTTGCATAGAAACTCAACTAGCAATCAAACAATCTAAAACCTAGCAGATGGTCATTAGTACCATGGAGCTGATTTAAATATTCTCATATTCTATACAATTTTACAAATTTTATGAGAATTATTCGAAACATATTTAAGTTGTGATACATAACGTATAAACGAAAAGTACTGTAGGCAGTAGGCAATTCCATCAGCCTAGAAATATTGTAATTCACAAGACAGAATGCAACACGCCAATACTCTGTTAATTAAAAATAATAGCAATGAAAGATGGTTAAAGAAAGATGAATCAAGCTGGTAATGGTCAATAACTAAATAAATTATTAGTAACGTGTGCGTGCATGTGTACATGCGCGTGTGCTTGTGATGATTAATAGACCTTAATAAAAAAAAATCAAAACAGAAATTCTCTATATACATGGTTTATGATAAAGTTATACATAGTATAAATTTTTGTTAATGTTATACTGACTTATTAATAATTTATTGGAGTATATTTTGATAATTTCACAATTGAATTACTATATTAATTCCCTCAAAAATAAACAAGAATTACTATATTACTTTTTTTAAAAGAAAATTACTATATTACTTGTTACTAAATAAAAGTCAAAACAGAAATCCTACATATACATGGTTTTTAATAAAGTCATACATAATATAAATTTTTGTTAATGTTATACTGACTTAATAATAATTTATTAGAGTATATTTTGAAAATTTCACAATTAAATTACAACATTAATTCCCTCAAAAATAAAAAAGAATTAATATATTACTTGTTATTAAATTAGTTATTCGTAGCTTATGGGTGCATGTATCTACATGCATGTGTGCTTGTGGTGTTTAATGACCTTAATAAATAAAAGTCAAAACGAAAATACTCCATATACATGGTTTACAATAAGTTATACATAGTATAACTTTTTATTAATATTATACCGACTTAATAATAATTTATTAGAGTATATTTTGACAATTTCACAATTAAATTATTATATTAATTTTATCAAAAATAAAAAAGAATTACTATATTACTTGTTACTAATACCAGATAAGTTATTAGTAACGTATGGGTGCATGTATGTACATGCGTGTGAGTGTCTGCGCTTGTGGTAATTAATAACCTTAATAAAGAACAGTCAAAACAGAAATAATTTATATACATGGTTCATAATAAAGTTATATACATAATATAACTTTTTGTTAATGTTATATTGAGTTAATAATTATGTGGACTTAATATTTATTTTGTCTTTATTCTTAATTCGCTCATTAAAATTCATTTTAATTAAATGTTATTTGTTATTTTATACATAAATTCATATTTTAAGTATAAGCTATTTATACCACTGCACACCTTTGGTGCATTAGTCACAACACAAGTATAAATGATTGTAGGGTGTGGAGGGGGCAAGGGCTAGGGTTCAAGTCTCCAAGAGGGAGCTTCACACACATATACATTTAGATTTTGCTAGAGTAGAAATTCTATTTTGTATATATAAAAAAAAAAAAAAAAAGTATAAGCTATTTATTTATTTATGATTATCTTAATATTTTGCAAAAATAAAAATTACAATGAAATAATATAGTTCATTAAATAATAAATTTATCCAAAAAAACATTTAATATAAAATAATTGAGTAGTGTAATATTGAACAAAATTACTCCAAGTATAACTTGAGCCCGTCTATAAGGCCAAAACATGAATTAGTAATCATAACCCTAACTGCATGCAAGACACCAAATTATCTTACTTCCTTTATTACTCATGAATTGATTAAACACATGCTGAGAAGCTATACAAATTCAATATTAACATGTAATAATCTTAATCTGAGAGAGAAATTATATATATACACTTACTTTTTAAAATGCTTTCCAATTAAGTTCTATCTTGGAGCCTTGCTGTTGTGGCTTATTGCAAAAGTGTGCTAAGACTTTTAACAACTCTTGTCGCGACAAGAGTAGTCAACTTGAAACCAGTTATCTTTCATTTTCAGGTTATCATCCACTTGACTTGAGTTAGTAGAATGTCATTATTGCTAAGTGCTAAGTACTAACCCATTCTGTGTCTACCATTCCATCAACAACCAAATGGACTTTATATACCAAAGTAAGTAGAAGAGTCAGAGATGTAAGTGCACAATTGCACCTGGTCCCAAGAACAGTTATGGGCTCAGGCCCAATATGCCTTAAACAATATGAATTTGTAGAATGTGGGCTTGAAACCCAGGTTAGAAGCGTGTGAGGATTAAATGACAAACAAAAGATTGCAAGTAATTGGAAACAACAAAGAATATCGTCAATCAGCTTCCTCGGATGTAAACCGAGAGTTGTTCTTATATTATATCTTTGTCTTTGTTTCTTTTTCTTTTTAGGTTACAAAAAGTCCGTCCGTTTTTCTGTCTTAGATTGCTCTTTAAATACTACTTTTTTGAATACTTTGTACACGTGTTGCCTCACCTCCCCCTTAGCCTAGATATTTCTTTTCTCAGTGCCTTTGAATAGTAACCAGAAGTTTCTCTTCCACTGTTTAGGTGTCACTTCCCCATAAATGCGGCCAGGGTGGTAGGTGCAGGGTCTTTAATGTGGAGGTAGCAGCCTTTATCTTTGACATTTCTTCAACACCGGTGCTTCTGGGGCGTTCTAGGGTTCACCCCTCTTAACCATTGGCCTTAACCGTGTCATCCCCTAATCTTTACTATGAAATCCCGAGTTCTTCGGTGTTCATCCGAGGGTAAGCTCACCCTCGGCTGGATCCTCGGATCCTCAGCTGGATCCTCGGATCCTCAGCGTATGGGCCGACCCATAGTACTAACAAATTCTAAACCCAGGAGCAGGTCGGCCTTCCTTAACACGGCCCAAAAGGCCCACATTCCCATCAGGATCTTTTTACCCCCCCACAAGAGACATATAGATACCCTCATTATTATTTAAAATACTACTACTACTACAACAAAAGTGTAGTACCACTCAGTTAATGTCAAATGGCAAATGGACACTGGAGATATGAACAAAAAAGAATCGCAAAAACATGAAAACTTACATTATTCATTCTGGTGTAGTACTTACAATGGATCTTCTTTTGGGGACAAAAATGGCTCGAAACCAAATGAGTTTTGATCATTGATTATTGAATAAATAATAACCAGTTGAGAAATGTTTTTATTCGTTTGTTTATGTGTATATATATGTGTGTAGAAAATACTAAGATCACATATGTCTTCAAGTAGGGAAAAGCAGTAAACGAGTTATGCAACGTGTGCGCACGCGCGCACACATATATATATATATATATATATCTATAATATGACATATATAGGTTTTTTTTTAATTTTTAGAAACAGACGGTTGAAACTTAATTTCTTGCTGATTTATCATTTTATGTCATTTCTTGGTTCTCTGTCCTAGGTTGTGCGACATATACAATCTATTGATCCCGCCAAAGACTGAATCACCGACAGAAGGTGATCTTCTTTGTGTCTTTTATGTAAATGTACGAGCAGTGATAAGATGTAAAAGTTGTATAATGGATATGGGAGATCTCGCTGTTGTCACAATGGAGAACTATGTTTCCTGTACCAATAAGTTTATGGTGACAGTTTTTCTTTTTTCTTTTTTTAATATATATTATTTGGTGAGAAGGTAAGTCGTGTTTTTTTTTTTTGAGGGGAAGGTAAGTTGGTAGTTAACAAAAGTAAAAGTAGTGATAATGATGGATTAATGTGCAAGTGATTTTAGACTTATTGTATACCAATTACAGCTTAATAGATCAACAAATTATGGGAAAAAATTTTGTATCTTTAACCAAATTGTTATTTATTTGTACACAGAAAAAGTGATGCTTTTAAAAAAAAAATTATATAAGCAAATAAATTATATATGCTCCAACTTCTCTCTCTATTAAAAAAAACAAAAGCAAAAAAGTTCCAACTAAAAATTAACAAAACACACAAGAAATCCATGATAACCCACTTCTGGTATCGGCATTATCTGGCCCAGCAATATAGTGGTTCAAGAAGAGCCCAAAAAAAAAAAAAAAGGTGGGATTGGTTCACACTTCAGATCAGGTTTAGATAATGAAGCCCACTCTCAATCAATAACGGCATAAAAAAAATGAAACCAAAAGGCAATCTCAAAGCCATTCTGGAGTAAACAAAAAGATGATATATTCCCTCAGCTCCTCACTCTGAAGTCTTAACAATCCAAATGTTCTTAGTCTCTGACCTAAATAAAAGGATTATCCGATTCTTAGAGTTGCATTCTTCTCTGGCCTTCTAATTAGTATGTCAATTCCTCTATGCATAAATGTTCATAATTACAAAATGCTGTAGTATATGTAACGGGGCATCCATGATTCTTTAACCCTTCAACATGTTAGTGCATCTAATAATAATTTTTTATTTTAAAATTGAAATAAAATTGCAGTTGGGATCATCAATCTAAGATTAAAATGTTAGCAGTAGAGTATTATTAATGTTCAAAAGAACAGCATACATCTTTTTTTGATAAATAGATAGAATTTCAAGTTATAGCGTCTATTCCATAATAAGTACATTTTATTATTAGGCTAAAACATTAATTAATTTTTTATATAGGTAAGATTCAATTCTAAAAATAAAAAATAAAAAATTGAATTCAAACAATTGAATTTATTGAAATCCACAAATGATCATGCATTTTAATTAAGCACACATGAGTTAGGCTTCTAAAGGGGTACTATCCATTGATATAAGTCGTCATTATTGACAAGACTCATAAACATGGCTTCAACTTCTACTCAATGCACAAACATGTTTCCATATCTTAATATGTCCAATGTGTTAATACACCGAACAAAATTTGTCCCAAAAACAAACATACGATATTCACACGATATTGATGATATCTAACTAGGGTGTATATTTTACTGCTTCCCATAAATAATAATAATAATAATAATAATAATAATAATAATATCAATATCTAGCTAGGGTATATATTTTACTGCTTCCCATAATAATAATAATAATAATAATAATAATAATAATAATAATAAAGAGGCCAGCTAGGATGCTTCTTAGCTGAGTGTCATTAATTTGCAACCTTTTTGTCAAATAGAGGAAGCCAACATCTTACTACATATTGACCCCCCTTTGCAATAAATTAATAGCCCCATGTTAGTATGTTACCTAAAAGAAAGAAATGCCGTTTTTGAAATGATGGGTTTTCATGTGCTTGACACTAACCTAAAAGTACTTGTATCCATCCATCCATGGTACTTTATTCTGGTAAAAATAAAAGATTCCACGGTACAAAAAAAATGGCGGTAGGAGGGCCACCGTCAAAATTTGAATCACCTGATTTCAACACTTTGTTAAAATTCACCACCACCTTCCCAATTAACTTACGTGTTACAGACAAAAGAGATGGCCAGATGGGGAGGGTTTTGTGGTGTTCGTGGTTTGCACATGGACAAAAAAAAAATAGAGTGGGATCAAGAAAATCATAGCCAATTTTTATTAGCTTTTTTATCTCCACTTTGCAACGCCATTATTATTTTTTTTCGTAATGACGGATGAAAAGGTCTCATATCTAATTTATTTTTCACTTTACCACGTCACTATTTTTTGCAATAATATGTGAAGAGAAATGATATATTGACAATCTTTTCATAATATTTTTATAACAAATTTTAAGTAATAGATTGTTATTTGATGTGAGTATGTGACTAGCAGATAAAAAGTAATTTCAGTAATAAATTTTAAATTAAAACTAAAAACAACTTACTATTTAAGATTTATTTTGAAAATATTATAAAAATATTGTGGAAATAACGCTTCTCATTTTTAAAATATCTAATTTTACCTTCAGATTACCGCATCAGCATTTTTCATCATTTTTTGTAATAACGTGAAGGTCTCATAGTTTTTGTTAAAATATCTGATGAAGCAGTATCTCGTTGATTTGCTTGGATTCGTCCAGATGGCTCCTGGAAGTACTCTGACGAGCCTGCGGGAGCAGGAATTTACTCAAGTGGTCACCGGTGTGGTGCCTGCCACAACACCTCCGATGATAAAGTCAGTATCGAAGAAGATAATAATTGAAATACCAAAAAAAATGATTCAGGTGTGATGTTGTTTCTATGTACCTTGTATTGGTGTTGTGAGGGTTTTATATACCCTTGGGGATTGTAGCCGTTGGAGTGTTAACGACTCCCTGATAACGTCTCTGGTGGAGTTATGGACTTTAATGCGTTCCCATCGGTTCGTCCGGCTGGTCTTGTAACGTTTGGAGCTTTATTGGCAGCATTGAATGGCATTAATTCTTTTTGATGACGCGGCTACTAGTCATGTTCGTCCGTGAAGGCAGATTCGTCTATATTTATCCTCGTCAGTTACATATTCGTCAGTACCATTAGATGCCCCCGGGCTTTATGGTCGTCAGTGACGATCGTGGAAGCCGAACAGTTTTTTTTTTTTTTTTTTTAGGATTTCGTGCCGCATTGAATGCGTTATGGCAGCGTTACGTGGGTCGTGGCCACGTGGCGTGATGTGGTTGGAGAGGGACTGACCCTTGGGTTTCCCGCCGATTTTCGGTTTTCACTTCTATTTGGCTTTTAAACTCATTTCTCTGCACTTTACTTTTTCATTTCCTTCCAAACTCCAGTTCTTCTCCTCTAAGCATCCTCCCCGTACGTTTCTTTGCTCCTTTTTTTTATGTATATATATATTTTTGGGTGATCGGTGCTAATTTCCTTCGTCCTCGTGCAGCTAAACGAAGACCGAAGTTGAAAAGCAGGTACAAGGAGCGTGTTGAGGCGGCCATCACTTATTCCCAATCCATTGACAATTGGGACGACTTGGTAGACCCGAGGACACTCGCTTTCTACAACCTCGGCCCCGATCCGTCTCCCTACGTCTTACGGAGCCTTGATATCGAGGGAAAGAAGAGTAAGCTTCTGAGTTCGTCGATCTCGACCCCGAGGCTATACTTGTTTAATTTACTCTTTCTCTTACAAATTTTTCCCTTTTGCAGAGATGACGACGAAATTCAACAAGGGCATGTATGAAAAAATGAGGTCCAAGAAAGACGAACCCTTGTCGAACCTCGGGAAGAAGGTGGTTCGAGTGAAAGGCAAGGTTGCTTCCGTTACTCCGACGGTCTCGACCACGCTCGTGGTTTCGGGTGCCGAGACGACAAGGACGGCTTCTCCGGCCACTTCAGTAGAAGAAATTCCGACACCTGCTTCCAAGAGGCCTCGCACATCGGATAAAGAAAAGGAGGCCGCAAGCTCGTCCACTATTTGGGATGACGAGAGGTTGGCGAAGGATCGGGCTCATGGGGTCGTGAATGCTGAGGACCTGAAGGTGCTTTCAGGTTCGACTCCAGCTGAGTTGATGGGTCGTCATATCCATAAACTCGTCCAGGTAAATCGTTTGTTTCTCATGACGCCTTTACATATATGCCCCTCTCTTTCTTATTTATTCTTTTGCATGCCCCTCTTCTTTTTTTTCTTTTTTTCTTTTTAGGTGTTGGGGGAAGCCGTCCATTTTTCAGCGGAGTATCAAGCTCAGGAGGCCAAGGTCGAGTCTTCGCTTTCTCGGATCAAAGTCCTGGAGATGGAGAACTCGAGGCTGAAGAGGGAACTGACAACCGCGATGGAGGATGTTCACCAATACAACAGACTAAAGAGGGCTTCCAGCAGACTAAAGAGTACAACTCCGTGCTCTTCAGCTGGTACTTTAAGGGGTTTGAGCTCTTGAGGAGGTATTGCATCAAGCATCCTTCCGAGGTGGATTTGGTGGCGCTGGATATGGAGGAGGTCGACAAGGAGATCTCTGCTGACGAGGCTGCCCTAGCCGCCGCCGCCGAAGCTCCGGGGGACGTTCTTGATGCTCGCGTCATCGATGCCCCTGCCCTCGATGCCCCAGCTGAAGACGATGCCGATTCGGATGTCTGAACCTGAAATTAAGAAGTTTTTATTATTTTTTTTTTTTGAGGTGCCTGACATGTTTTTCAGGCTCAATTTCCTGGACAACTAGAAATTTTCATGTGTATTTTTAGCCCAGTGTTTATGGGTTTTTTTTTTTTTTTTTTTTTGGAACAATGGCCTTTGGTTTTAGGCTTTTATAATATCACATCTACTTGGACATATTCTGCTATGAAAAAATTTTTTGTATCCGTCAGTAATGTTTGCCCAATTGATGGGAACGTTATCACTTAAGCCTTCTCCTGTACATAGGCGTTTTTTTTTTTTTTTTTTTTTTTTTTTTGTCTTCGTCAGTGATGTGCCTCCGTCTATGCGGAACCTCATTACTTAGACAAAAGTTCTTGGCTTTTGTATTCGTCAGTAATATACTTCCGTCTATGCGGAACTTTATTACGTAGACAAAAGTTCTTTGCTTTTGTCTTCGTCAGTAATATACTTCCGTCGATGCAGAACCTTTTTACTTAGACAAAAATTCTTTGCTTTTTTTTTATTCGTCAGTAATGTACATCCGTCGATGCGGAATCTTATTACTTAGACAAAAGTTCTTTGCTTTTGTCTTCGTCAGTAATGTACATCCGTCGATGCGGAATCTTATTACTTAGACAAAAGTTCTTTGCTTTTTTTTTATTCGTCAGTAATGTACATCCGTCGATGCGGAATCTTATTACTTAGACAAAAGTTCTTTGCTTTTGTCTTCGTCAGTAATGTACATCCGTCGATGCGGAATCTTATTACTTAGACAAAAGTTCTTTGCTTTTGTCTTCGTCAGTAATGTACATCCGTCGATGCGGAATCTTATTACTTAGACAAAAGTTCTTTGCTTTTGTATTCGTCAGTAATGTACATCCGTCGATTCGGAATCTTATTACTTAGACAAAAGTTCTTTGCTTTTGTCTTCGTCAGTAATGTACATCCATCGATGCGGAATCTTATTACTTAGACAAAAGTTCTTTGCTTTTGTATTCGTCAGTAATGTACATCCGTCGATGCGGAATCTTATTACTTAGGCATTTTTTTTTTTTTTAACTCTCCGATACTTGATACTTGTATGAACACATCATTTGAACCATCATTTCATTAATTTTGAGTAATTAGTACATTCTTGATCTATCTCTGTTGGTGGTACTTCTTCAAGTTTTCTATGTTCCAAGGTCGCGGGAGTTTTTGTCCGTCCAGGGTCTCCAAGTGATAGCTGCCTTGTCGGGAGTAGTGCACGACCTTGTAAGGTCCTTCCCATGTGGGGCCAAGTTTCCCGTGGGCAGAGTCTCTAGTTGCAGTCGTCACCTTACGTAAGACGAGATCGCCAATTTCTAGTCTTCTGAGCCTGACCCTTTTGTTGTAGTATTCAGTCATCTTCTGCTGGTACTTCATCGTCCTGTTCGAGGCTTTGTCCCTCACCTCGTCTAAGCAATCCAGATTGATTCGAAGCTGGTCGTCGTTGTTCTCTTCGCGGAAAACTTCTCGCCTGGTGCTGGCCATACCTACCTCGACTGGGATTACTGCTTCAGTGCCATAAGTGAGCCTGAAAGGCGTCTCTCCCATGGGGGTTCTTGCTGTCGTCCTGTAGGCCCACAAAACATGGGGCAATTCTTCTGGCCACGCGCCCTTAGCATCGTCTAGTCGTGCTTTTATGATCCTGAGCAATGTTCGATTAGTTACCTCCGTTTGCCCGTTAGACTGTGGGTGCCCAGGCGACGAGAACTTATTCTTGATACCAAGCCCCGAGCAAAAGTCTCTAAATCCCTGGCTGTCGAACTGTCGGCCATTGTCTGAAATGATCGTATGCGAAATTCCAAACCTGCAAATTATATTTCTCCACACGAAGCTACGGATTCTCGCCTCTGTGATCGTTGCTATTGCTTCTGCTTCAACCCATTTAGTGAAGTAGTCGATAGCGACGAGCAAGAATCGTACCTGTCCTTTTCCCAGGGGTAACGGGCCGACGATATCGATCCCCCATTGTGCGAATGGCCAGGGGGAGGTAATCGTTGTCATCTTCTCTGCTGGCAGCCTCTGGACGCTCTCGAACCTCTGGCACTTATCGCACCTCTTGACGAGCTCCATAGCGTCTGCCTGCATAGTTGGCCAGAAATACCCTGCTCTAATAACCTTACTTACCAAGGATCTGGGCCCGGCGTGGTCCCCGCAAATCCCTTCGTGGATCTCGTGGAGGACGTACTTAGCTTCTTCCTCGTTGATACACTTCTTCCTCGTTGATACACTTCAAATAAGGCAAGGAGAACCCTCTTTTGTATAAGGTATCATTCAAAATTGTGAACCTGGCCGCCCTTGCTTTAATCTTCCTGGCCTTCATTGAGTCATGAGGGAGATGTCCGTCTTGAAGATATGAGACGATCGGTGCCATCCAACCACCTATGTTCTGGATGGGGAATACCGGGACTTCCTCGATGCTAGGGTATTTCTGAATCTCCATGAGAATCTCCTTGTTCGTTGGTTCCTCTATAGACGAGGCCATCTTGGCGACCTCGTCTGCCTCTGCATTCTGGCTTCTCGGGATCCTGACGAAATTCAGCTTGTCGAACCCACGAGCTAGATGTCTGACCAACTTGAGGTACTTCTGCATCCTTTCTTCCTTCGCCTCATACTCTTCCCTGATCTGCCCTATCGCTAGTTTCGAGTCACTCTGAATGAGCAAGTTCTTAATCCCGAGAGCATTGCCAAGTCTTAGTCCCGTCGGTATTCCTTCGTATTCAGCTTCGTTGTTGGTTGCCGGGAATTTTAATTGGACTCCATATTGGAGTTTTTCTCCATTGGGGGTGTTTATAATGACCCCTACTCCTCCCCTCTTTTGGGCTGACGATCCGTCAGTCTGAATCGTCCACCATTCCGCCTCGTCCATGCCGTTACCATCGTCTGGGAGGGTGAATTCTGCTATGAAGTCCGCTAGAGCTTGTGCCTTGATGGCCGTTCTGGGATGGTATTCGATGTCGAACTGGCTGAGTTCGATTGCCCACTGGACCAATCTCCCAGCTGCTTCAGGCTTGTTCATGGATTTCCTGATGGGCTGATCCGTCATTACAAGGATAGGGTGTGCTTCGAAGTATGGTCGTAGCTTTCGCGAAGCCACTATTAGGGCGAAGACAATCTTCTCAATCCTGGGGTATTTTGCCTCTGCTCCTTGGAAGGCTTGACTGACATAATAAACTGGGAGCTGCTTCTTGTCTTCTTCTCGGATTAAGGCCGCACTGACGGCTGTGGATGAGGCTGCCAGGTATAAATAAAGGCTCTCTCCTGCCTTTGAGGGACTCAAGACGGGCGGGCTGCCTAGGTAGCGCTTGAGTTCTTGAAAAGCTGCCTCACACTCGTCAGTCCAGGCGAACGCTTGTTTCAACGTTTTGAAAAATGGGAGACATTTGTCCGTCGCTTTAGAGACGAACCTATTCAGTGCAGCTATTCTTCCCGTGAGCTTTTGGACTTCTTTGATGGTTTTGGGGGATGCCATGTCGAGTATCGCTTGCACCTTCTCCGGATTTGCTTCTATTCCCCTTTGGGATACCATGAACCCTAAGAATTTTCCCGAAGCTACCCCAAAAACACACTTACTAGGATTGAGCTTCATCTGGTATTTTCGGAGGGTATTAAAGGTTTCTCCCAGGTCGTCCAGGTGAGTCAACTCTTCTTTGCTCTTGACGAGCATATCGTCCACATACACTTCCATATTTCTTCCAATTTGCTTGCTGAACATCTTGTTCACCAATCTTTGGTACGTTGCCCCTGCGTTCTTCAGTCCGAAGGGCATTACCTTATAGCAGTAGAGTCCTTGGCTTGTGATGAATGCGGTTTTTTCCTGATCTTCCTCAGCCATCTTTATCTGGTTGTAACCTGAAAATGCATCCATGAATGTTAGTAATTTATGTCCAGCCGTAGAGTCTACCAACTGATCTATCCTCGGCAGTGGAAAACTATCTTTCGGGCAGGCTTTGTTTAGGTCCGTGAAGTCTACACACATTCTCCATTTTCCATTCGCTTTCTTCACTAACACGACGTTGGCCAGCCATTCGGGATAATAAACTTCTCGGATGAAGTCTGCCTGCAACAATCTGTTAACTTCTTCCATGATTGCTTGGTTTCGTTCGGGGGCAAAGACCCGTCGTTTCTGCTGGACGGGTTTCTTCTCAGGATCTGTCTTCAACTCGTGCTGGATTACCTGGCATGGTATGCCCGGCATATCTTCGTGACTCCATGCAAATACGTCCAAATTTCCTTTAAGGAAACGGACGAGTTCATTCCTCATCTCGGGGTTTATAGTTGTACCTATCCTTGTCACCTTCGAGCTTTCCCCCTCAACGAGTTCCACCGTTTCTAGGGCTTCCATGTTGTCTTCTTTTTCTCTTTCAATCGTCCACGTGTGGTTTTCTCCTGCAGCCAACACGGCTTGGTAGCATTCTCTAGCTAAGACTTGGTCTCCTTTTACCTCACCGACTCCGTCCTCAGTTGGGAATTTTATCTTTAGGCAGTAGGTGGACGTTGCTGCCCTCCATTGGTTGAGCGTGGGCCTCCCAATGATCACATTGTACGAAGAGGGGCAGTCTACAACCAGGAAGTCCAGATGACGGGTCTGCTGCTTCGGGTAGGCGCCTATCGTGACTTTTAGTGTCACAATGCCCTTGGGGTATACCCGGTCACCGCTAAAGCTGACGAGGGGGGACTCAAACGGACGCAATCTACCAGGACCTAGTTTCAATTGTTGGAAGGCCGATAGGTACATAATGTCTGCAGAGCTACCGTTGTCGACGAGGATCCTTTTAGTATTGAACCCTTCAATTGTGAGTGCTATCACCAGAGGGTCGTTATGGGGCTGCCTGACTCCCCTCGCGTCCTCTTCGCTGAAGAATATATCTTGGTTCGTCCGTCTGTGTTTCAACGGGGGTTCCATATGGACACTGTTTACTTGTCTCTGGTATGCTTTCTTGAGGGACCTGTACGATCCCCCCATGAAAGGTCCTCCTGCTATCGTGCTTATCTCCCCGATTACTTCTTGTGGTTGAGATCGGCGGCTCTCGTTTTTGGACGAGGGCTCTTGTTGGCTCGCGTCGCCCTCTCTGAACCTGCTGGAGTCCCCCTTCTTGACAAACTTCTGAAGTTTTCCTTTCTGTATCAGTTCTTCTATCTGTCCCTTCAGATCTCTGCAATCTTCTGTGTAATGGCCGTGGTCCTTGTGGAATTGGCAGTATTTGCTCTTGTCCCGTACACTTGGTGACGAATGCAAGGGTCTTGGCCACCTTAGGTGGTGTTGATCCTGGATCTGTGTCAAAATTTTGTCAACAGGCATAATTAGGGGTGTGAATTTTACCGGTCGTGGAGCTTTCTCGTCTTTTCGTCTGTCGGTGTCACCTCCCCGACGGCTCGGACGCTCCCTCTTTTGTCCCTTGCGTTCGTCTTCCTTCCTTCCTTCCGTCTTTAGCTTCCCCTCGTCTACGATGGCTGCCAGTGCGTCCTCAGCGTTCATGTACTTTTGAGCTTTCAACAACATCTCTGCCATCGTCCGGGGCGGATTTTTTGCTAACGAGACGACGAATTCTCTGGACTTAAGCCCTGCTTTAAATGTCGTCAGCTGGACCTTATCGTCTGCATCGTCCACCTCTAGAGTCTCCCGAGTGAAGCGTTTTACATACGATCGCAAGGTCTCCCTCTCTCCTTGCTTAATAGTGAGTAGGTGATCCGCTGGTCTTTTGGGACGTTGCCCCCCGACGAAATGGCGCAGGAAAGCACTACTTAACTGCTCAAAGTTGTCGATGGACGAGGTGGGCAATCTCGTGAACCATTCTCGTCCAGCTCCCTTCAGCGTAGTGGGGAATGAACGACACATGATCTCGTCAGGGGGCTGTTGAAGACCTAAGGTCGTCTTAAAGGTGTTAAGGTGATCTTGGGGGTCCTTGAGCCCGTCAAAAGGCTCAAGCTGAGGTAGCCGAAATTTCGCTGGTACCGGTCGTTCCAGGACTGCTATGGTAAAAGGGGAGTCCGTCGCTCTGACCATTTTGTCCAGGCTTCGATCAGTCTTCTCTTTGATGGCGTTTCGTAATTCATCCATCTCCTTCCTCATCTCTTGGAGGATGTCAGAATGCTGCTCTTCTGGGGTTACCGTTCTCCGTCGGTCACTCCTTCCATGGCTATCCCCTTCGTCTTCTTGAACAGCTCTTGACCGGTTCTCTTCTTGCTGTAACCTCTGTCTCATCTCTTGATTCTGTCTTGTGAGCTCTTCAACGGTGGCTGCGAGATTTCGGACTTGCTGTGCCAAGTCCGCTGAGTCCTGGTTGGATTCCATCTGGAGCTGGTAGGAACTGCGTTCTCGTTGTATGAGAAAGTCGTTCCCACAGACGGCGCCAAACTGATGAAGCAGTATCTCGTTGATTTGCTTGGATTCGTCCAGATGGCTCCTGGAAGTACTCTGACGAGCCTGCGGGAGCAGGAATTTACTCAAGTGGTCACCGGTGTGGTGCCTGCCGCAACTCCTCCGATGATAAAGTCAGTATCGAAGAAGATAATAATTGAAATACCAAAAAAAATGATTCAGGTGTGATGTTGTTTCTATGTACCTTGTATTGGTGTTGTGAGGGTTTTATATACCCTTGGGGATTGTAGCCGTTGGAGTGTTAACGACTCCCTGATAACGTCTCTGGTGAAGTTATGGACTTTAATGCGTTCCCATCGGTTCGTCCGGCTGGTCTTGTAACGTTTGGAGCTTTATTGGCAGCATTGAATGGCATTAATTCTTTTTGATGACGCGGCTACTAGTCATGTTCGTCCGTGAAGGCAGATTCGTCTATATTTATCCTCGTCAGTTACATATTCGTCAGTACCATCAATATCTATGATTAAAAAATATTTAAATGAATTAGTTTCAAGTAACTATAACTGTGTTGATATTGTAACGTATTATCAAATTTTTCACTTACATTCTTTACCTTTCTCATCTGTACAAAATATTTATAAAATAAAATCAATAATTATTTTATTTATAAAACATTCAAAAAAAATTTCAATTTTAAAATTCACACAAATTGTTAAGATCTTTGTATATCAGCGTATTCCTTGCCAAATTTACATGTAATTTTTACATTCTAAAATTCATTGTAATCATCTACCTTCACCCTCTTCATTTCCAAATTCAACGAGAGGAGATTCAATACCACACACACATTGATACGATAGTGAGCTTTAAAGCTCTCTATACCCTCAAGGGTGTCTACTAGATGAGCAAATCTACCCATTTGAAAGATAGTTAAAGGTATTGGGAAGACGAGGTAGAGTTAGAAAGGCCGAGGAGGAAAAGGTTCTAAATTTAAAGAAAGAGAGGCCAAGGGTAACTTACAGAAGAGAAAAAGAGTTCCTCAGACTAATTCTTGAGAGTTAAAAATGCAAAAAGTAAAGCAACTGAAAGCTTCAAGCAACATATATAGGAAGGGAAAAAGTAAGCGGGACAATTCCCACCCAAGTCCCTGTAAAATTTTCCACCGTAGGATATCCATCGAATCGTAAAACGTGGGGAACATGACGCCGTAAGAAATAAATGCAAACGTGCCCTAGATGCCAAAGCGTCAGGAGCGTGCTTTTGGGCAGTTGAAAAGACACCTGCACAGAACGAGATGACGTAAGAGCAGAGTAGAATAATTACTAGAATATCAAAATCCCCCTTTTTCCCGAGGAGCAAAAGGGTGGAATTTCAAGGAGCTATTATAGGGATAAAGGGCCCAGAAAAGGATATTGGGCCGTGTCCAAGGACATTAAGTCATCCGAGGACAGGTAGACATTAATAAGGACGTACAAAGTAGTAAGCTATGGAATCGTAAAGGATTGGAAGTGTAGTCTGAGTAGAAATACTTCCTCAACTAAGTAGAGTAGGGGTTAAAGGTTTGACATTTCATCAAGAACAACACACCAGACGATCATACTAGTAAAGATAAGCATCAAAAGGGAATAAGAAAAAGGAAAGTTGGGAAATATCTAGGAGAAAGTTACTACCACCGCATTGAATGCTCTGCAGCTAACTCTCTAGCTGCATTAATGTGAAAGTGATACTTGAGCAGAGACATTCAGCCTTACAGCAACTCACAAAGACTTCAGGAAGGTGGTGATGGGATATGAATCAACACCAGCAATTTGATTTACACGTGGAGGGCTGAGATGAAGTAAAACAGGGGAATATAAAGAAGAAAAACCCCATTACAGAGGGAGATTGGATAATCTGGAGAAAAGAAACTATATACTGAAGAATTGTAATTGTGTTAAGTCTAAGAGAAATATATAAGAACTATCATCCTCGGACTTTGCCGAGGAGGATTTTCTTTGCATTAAACTGTTTATTCATACTTTCAAATATCATTTAGCCTACTGTGATTACTGTCCAATGCCTTGGAGTTCAGTTTCTAGCCCATTCTCTACAAATTCATTTTTTAGGGCTCTTTGGGCCTTAATCCTTTTCAATTTTGGGCTTTCCAAGCTAAACATGCCCTTACTAATATGATTAACGTTCTTCTAAAAAAAAAGTGAGTAATGTTATATGTGATAGACTACTAACGAACTCACTATTGTTTATTCCATTGTAACTAAATGTTAACTAACTTTGCTAATCTAATTCAACCATTTGTATCTCAATATATCATCCACCTAAGCTATTCTAAAACTCTCTCTTTTCTTTATCACATAAAATAATAATAATAATAATAATAATAATAAAATCTCTCTTTCTTTATCACAGAAATAATAATAATAATAATAATAATAATAATAATAATAATAATAATAATAATAATAAGAAGAAGAAGAAGAAGAAGTTCGAATTGGGTAAGGATGGGTGTAAAACCCATGTTTTACATTATCTAATAAGAGATTATCACATTAGCTTTTTACTTAAAACTCAATACATTATATCACACATAATAACATATCAATAAACTCACAATTAAGTTGGATTTTCAAATGGGTATTAGAATTGATTGAGTGTGGTTGTACTTAATTTTTAATATGTAATATTATGATGTGACATGTTGAAATTGGAAGGGTAAAACTTGAATTTTACACCACACCCTTATAGAATTTAATTTCTAAAAAAAAAAATCTCTCTCAATTTTTTCCATATTCTTTTTAGAAAGTAATTGCATCAAATTAAGTCAATTTTAAATTTATTTTTTTTATGATGGCCACTCATGCTTGACAGGCAAATGAATTACGCTAGTTAGGCCTAGAACGATGGATTCAGTTTCATTTATTCAAATCTTTATTAGCTATTCTTTATTAGAATCTTTTATAAAAGTATAACTTTTTTTTGTTTATAAAAAAAAATACTCTTTTTTTTTAATATATATTGGTTCTATCTAGACATGGCAAAATGGGTCAAAATTTTCTGTCTCAATTTTACCCGAAAAATACTCGACCCAAACCCGATTTTTTTGACCCAAAACAAAAACTGGTTGACCCGTGACCCAACCCTTGTTTTTTACGGGTCAACTCGACTCGAACCCAAACAATTTTTTAGAAAATTTTTTTTGGTAAAAAAAAATAAAGATAATATTAGTTTAATTGTTTGTTGTGAGCTTTAAGGAAACAATTGTAATAGATTATAAAATTAATTTTCAAGATTGTAAATTTCTTATATGTTTTTATTTTGTGTCAAATGAGTTATCCAATAAATCATCTGTAATTTTGTTTTATATTTTGGGATGTTGATATTGTGTAGAAATAAAACTTGTGTATTTGTTTTATTTATCTTTGTGTTATTTTGTTTTAAATAGCAATGTTAGGATTTGTATAATTTTAAAATTATTGAATAAGTATTAATAAGTTTAACTAAATTCATTCTTGATATAAGTGGTAAATTCAAAGTAATGCATTCTACATCAAGTAATTTGTTGCACATGACTTTCCAAATAGCAAATACATGATTTTTTTTTTCTTTATAAAAAAAAAAAGTTTATGTGAAAAATATGGATAAATCCGACCTGACCCGCAACCTGATTGACCCGAACCTGTTTTTAACCCGCTTAAAATAACCCTTTTTATCCGCAACCCATTTGATCCACAACCTAATTGACCCAACCCGCACCCAGCCCAACCCACCCATTTTGCCATGTCTAATTCTATCTGTTTTGGTTATCGGTAATGAGGCAAAAATACCAAAGCTTCATATTCATATCCACCAACTTGTCAGGCATTCTTACCAAAGTTAAAGAAAAGAGAATCAGTAAAGAATAGAGCAAATTAATTTAATAAAAAAAGATACAACATACAAGTACCGTATACTCTAGCTTCCAGCCTAGCAGTCACAAGGATATCCCATTTACTTTACTTTACTTTACTTTACAGACCCGAAAGAACAGTTATGGCCTCTTCCAGTTGTATATTAATTGTATCAAAAGGTTTCTCAAAGCCGGATAATAAGCCTTGGTACGAGTGTGCAGCAAACTCGTCAAAACCGACCAGACTCGACCCAATCTACTGGGTTGGGTCGGTTTTCAAGACTTAGTTGGTTGGGTTACAAAAAAAATTTTTATAGCGGGTTGGGTTGGGTTGGGTTTGGGTCATAAAATTCAAAACCCGCCAAACCCGACCCAACCCACCCATATATTTAATATATATATATATATATATTTAAAATATATTATATAATTAATAAATTTTTTAAAATAACTAGCTCTGCCTATCCTATATAAAAGTCAATTAATTCACACAAACCCTAGTAAATTACTATTGTTGTTTAGTCACTAGTGTTGTTTGCCTTTAAGGAGTTACATTGATACTAATCTTTGGGATTTTTAAATATATTTATATTTATATTTTTTTTTACTCAATTTAATAATAATAATAATAATAATAATAATAATTTGTCCAATCCATGGGTTCAACCCGACCCATGTGGGTTGGGTTGGGTTAGGTTGAATTTTTTTTGACCCACCATGGTGGGTAGGGTCAAAAAATCCCCTTAACCAGACCCAACCCGGCCCATGCACACCTCTAAGCCTTGGTGCCTGCATTTCTGTACGCATTCACAAGTCTACAACCAATATCAAATGCTCGATCGGTAACAATTGCGTACTGCAACCATAAATATTTTTACTATTTCGATTACATATTCTCTATATAAAAATTATATATATATATATATATATATATATATAAATTATAACCCGAGAGAAAATATAATGTTTAACACGACGACCACAAAAATTTAGTCTCAAAATTTATTCAATTGTGAATTCTTAACATAGTAATTAGGATTGACTATATGTATTTTTTTTAATCATTTTAGTCTATCCAAAATTATACTTTATTTCATTCATAAAAAATAAAAAAATAAAGTCGCACTTATCGCACGAAGTTCAACTTACAAACACTTCCATTTGGTTTTTAATAAGGATTTTTTAGTGTAGACAGAGAAGGAGATGTTGAGTTAGGTAAGGAGAGAAATTACTAATTGCTGATTTCTCTTTAAAATAATAACAAAGGTAGCTAATTTGGAGACAACGATCGTGCTCCATATGGTTACCGACAGGAGATAAAAACACAAAATTCTTCCACCAAAGGGCGAGCCAAAGAAGAAGGAAGAACAACATTGTGGGGTTGTATGATAGGTTTGGAGTGTGGCAAACCAAGGAGGATAAAATAGCCAACATAGTAAAGGAGTACTACAAGCAACTATATACTTCTTCCAATTCAATGGATGTGGAAAAGGTGATCAAATCAGTGGATCAGGTGGTGACCGAGGAAATGGCCCAATCCTTGACCCACACATACATAGAGGAAGAAGTGAAGACTGCTCTTAGGCATTGGGAGGTCGAGATACTTCTCACATTCTAACATTATTCTAGCCCCCAACATTTGTTGGATGTCACTTTTTACCTCCCACCTTGTATTCTTGCTAAAGAATAATAATGTTTTCTGCCTATTTATTGCTTGACCAGATGCCACTTCATATTTGCCCAAGAGATCTAGCAGTCTTTGACATTCTTCAACCATGGCTTGGCAAAATAACATAGTATCATCAACAAATAAAAGATGGGAGATACGTCCCCTGTTGGCTAGACAATACACCCTTAAGTGCTCGACTCTCTTCAGCTTTCCTCAATAAAGCAGACAACCCTTCCGTGCATAATAGGTACAAATATGGTGAGAGCAGGTCTCCTTGTTTTATTCCCCTTGTGGGAGTAATAAAACCCTTCGGTTCCCCATTGATAAGTACTAAATAGGATGCTGTAGTAATTGTCTCCGTGGCCATATTTACCCATCTACGGTCTAAGCCAAGCTTTAGCATTATACTTCGCAAAAAACCCTATTCCACTTGATCATATGCCTTGCTAATATCCAGCTTATTGCCATTTGTCCCACTTTGCCTTTCTATTTATTCCTCATCCCGTGTAGTATTTCATAAGCCACAGTGGTGTTGTCAATGATCAAACGATTCAGAACAAAAGCACTTTAGGCCTCAAAAAGAACATTTGGCAGCACAAGCTTTAATCTGTTTGTCATCACCTTAGATAAAATTCTAGATACAACATTAGTCAATCTTATAGGCCTATAGTCAGCCATCACCAAAGGATCATTCTTTTTTGGAATAAGAACTATATAAGTAAAATTCATTTTACACAGCATATGTCCAGAATTTAATACTGAAAGAATAGCCTTAATTACATCATCCCCCACAATATTCCAAAATTTCTGAAAGAAAAAAGGGGACATACCATCAGGGCCAGGGGATTTTGATGGGTGCATTTGGAAAAGGGCCTGTCTGACTTCTTCAGCTGTGTACCACTGTAATAGGGAAGCATTCATCTCTGATGTAAACCTCTTGTCCACCACATCTAGTACACTCCCCATATCCGTGGGATTTTCTGAAGTGAAGAGATTCTAGAAATAGTTTTTAGCAACCTGTGTAATCTGATCCTCAGATGTTTTCCAGCTACCATTTACATCCTAGATACCTGATATGTGATTTTTACGACGCTGCTGACTAGCTTGTTGGTGGAAAAATTTAGTATTTTTGTCTCCTACAGGTAACCAAATGGACTGAGACCTTTGCCTCTAAAAGAGTTTGTCTTGGTGTAGAATGGTCTTAATTTCTGATTTCAATGTTCTAATTCTTTGCATGTAGTCAGCCTTGTTCTCCCTTGATAGCTCTTCAAGTGCTGCATTTTTTTTCATTTAATTTTGTTTTAGAATTCCCCAAAGTAATTCTGCTCCAGTCCACCAAAGCATGTCGGCATTGCTTGATTTTTTCAAAAAGTTTAAACATTGGGCTCCCATTTCAGACAGGTAGTTCCCAAGCCTCACGGATCACCCTTTCACAATCTGGATGAGCAACCCACTTCTCTTCAAAACGCCTTGGCAGCCTCCTGTTCCCCCTAGGATTGACAGGTTCAACAGTTGATATTAGAATATGCACATGATCAGAATATGACACCTGGAGATGACTAACCTTGACATGGGGAAAAAGGGCTTTCCACTCAATGTTTGCACACGCCCTGTCAAACCTCTCTTGCACCAAGTCCTTGCCCAACCTTCCATTATCCCAAGTAAAGATATTACCTCGATAACCCAAGTCTGCTAGTCCACAAAACAAGAGTTCCTCCCTAAAGTCTAGCATCGACCTTAGAGGCCTAGGGAGTCTGCCCTGCTTTTCCTCCATGCTTAGAATTTCGTTGAAATCCCCACAACATAACCATGGATGCAAATTCCTAGCATAAAGGTGCTTGAGCAACTGCCATGAATCACGCTTTCTTTGTTCTTCAGGCCACCTGTAGAATCCGGTAAATCTCCAAACAGAATTTTCATCCCTAATCAACGCATCAATATGATGTGGTGAATAAGTTTGTACATGCAAATCAACGTCTTCCTTCCATAAAAGCACCAATCCACCCCTTCTATGAATACTTGGAACAACCACCATACATCAATAGGGTAAATCAGCCTGCACCCTTCGCATCTCTTCCACGGATTGTTTTGTCTCCATCAGAAACAAAACACTAAGAGCTTTTTCCCTCACTAAATGAGAGAGGACGTTAACTGTCGTTTAGTTCCCAAGCCTACGACAGTTCCAACTTAACAGATTCATTGGGCTTGGCAGTACTATTCATCAGCCTCCGCCGTTGGAATATTGCTATCATGGTTATCTCCCACAATTTTGCCACGCTTGATACTCTTGCAACATCCCTCCACCAAAATCTCATCCTTATCTGATACAGTTTCCTTGTACGTCCTCTTTGAACCCACAGCCACTGAACCCGAGAAGAAACAGGTGTGGAGAAGTTAGGGTTACATGTTGTTCTTTTCCACGTTTGCCCTACTAGTGTTTCTCGTGTCTCATGTGTTGCCCCACGTGATTGTTTAATGTTTCTGCTCTGATTCAAATCCACAAATACGTAATCCACAGTTACACTAATCAAGTTATCCGTTTCACATGGCTGTGTCATTTTCACCGCATCCATTTCTTGAATAAATTTTGTCGTGCTCACGTCTCCTTCATTATTTGAGAGACCGATTTCCTTTTGGGGTGAGGTAAATCCCGAGATTAATGTGTCCATTAAAACTGTTGTGGCCGCATGATTATCCTTGTCCATAATTATCGCCCCCAACGGTTTTTAAAGATTTGTAACGTATCCCTAAGTAAACTCGGTGCCAGCTTGATCACTAACTACGTCAGTTATGGGTGGTTGTGTGGTGCGAGACGGAGACCTGATGACGTGATCTCCCTCATCCATAGAGTCTCTGTATGGTGGTTGCTCGTCCCTTCTCTCTGAGTTTCTTGTGGGTCACTTGAAACCTGCCTTCGGCAACTCTCCATAAGGGTATCCACGCTAGTTTTGGTCCCTCAGGCAGGAGCATTCTTTTGCTTCATGGCCTATTTTCCCACACTAATAGCAGAACCGAACCAAGCGCTCATACTTGAAGCCGACACGAACCTTATCTCCCTCGGGGTTAGCTACCACTCCACTACGTCGTAGTGGTTTATCAAGGGGCAGTTCGACCCTCACCTTAACAAAGCGGGCCTGTTCGGATGAAAAAGCCTTGTTGTCTATCTCCACAACTTTCCCCAGTCCACCACCGATGTCCCTACAAGCTTCCTCAGACATTAAATCAAATGGCAAGCCCCACACCTGAACCCATAGTGTGATAGAGTTGAAAGTAACTGTACTGGCCGTCATGCCCCTCTCCCATCTCCGTAGGACTAGAGGGTGATTTTCAAAACTCCCCTGGCCATTGTGGATAACCCACTTCAGCTGACTTTCCAGCGCAAACTTGAATTGGAACAGACCACTTCCCACGTCCACAATCTTCAGATCGGATCCCATCTTCCACACCAACCTAATTAAAGATTTAGCAGCACCTTGGTTGTAAGAACGTGTTGTAAGGAAATGTCCAAGTAGACAGAGTGAGCATTCCTCAAGTATTTTGTCTCTGTGTGTTCCTCCAACCTTAATCACCTCCCCTTCTTCCTTAGTCAACGTGATATTCTGTATCCGCTCAATAAAATCCGAATCCATGCTACCAGGGAAGAGAGTTTGATTGTCCAAGACAAGAGAAAAATTGATTACTGAGGTCTGAGCTAGTTAAGAAAAGAAAAACACGGACTCACCTATAGTGAGAAGGAAGAAGCCTCACCAGTAGTGGGAGAGAAAACTCACCAGTCGTAAGAGAGAGAGATGTTCTCAAGAGGTATTATTAATTGGTGATAATCCCATGCATTTTCATAGCTAGCTAGCAATTCGACTAATGAATGAAACAACGTACAACCTGCAAATAAAATTACTTGAGGAACAAAGTCAAAAGCTGACAAACAAATAAGTTCAATGGAAAGTGTGTGTAACACTTTCTCACACTGACTCTAGCTAGTAGTAGTGTGTCACAAAATTTAACTGTTATACCTTGAGGAAGAAACTTCAGCTATTGCTCTCTTGCTATGTGAAGTAAATATTTTCTGAGACAGTTCTGGGAGCACAGTTAGCAAGTGAGGATTATGAGAGTAAGTACCAAAGGCTTTTTCAAGGGAAGGACCCATTAGATCTGCTGCCATGTGGACCCGATTGCAATAAAACCCAGGCCCATAATATGTTAAAGTTATAGGATCCATGATGTAAGTAAATATAGATTTTTATCAAAAAATAATTAATATTCTAATGGAGAAGTTGGGAATTTCAATCTCGCACATTTTCCACTTAATTAGATGGTAACAAATTAAATCACACCTAAAGCTAGTTGATATTCCTTACCATACCATGTCTCATCGTAATGAACATGTGGACGGTTTTTTCTCCCCACAATAAATTCTCTATATTTTTAAAAGGCTAAAATGCAAAGTTCACTTTCTAAATTTCTCTAAAATTCATTTCAGTTCTCTAACTTTACTTTCGTTTATTTTAGTCCTCTAAGTTTTAAATTTATTCAATTAAGGTCTTTTTGTCAACTTTTGCTAAAATTTTTTGAAAAAAAAAATCTAGAAAATATCTTTCACTCATTAATTGATTTTTTTTAATTTAAAAATTTTGAAGAAAATTTTAAAAAATTGGTAAATTAACAACATATAACAAAAGTTTATGGAAAAACTTTAATTAAATAAACTTGAAACTTAGAGGACTAAAATGAATTTTGGTGAAACATAGAAGATGAGTTCTGCATTTTAGCCTTTTTAAAACCAGTTTCATAGGATATAGCGAACACTAATTTTGAAGAAAATTTTAAAAAATTGGAAGAATAACAATATATAACAAAAGTTGATGGAAAAAGTTTAATTGAATAAACTTGAAATTTAGAGGACTGAAATGAATTTTGGTGAAACATAGAAGATGAGTTTTGCATTTTCGCCTTTTTAAAACTAGTTTCATAGGATATAGCAAACGCTAATTTTGAAGAAAATTTTTAAAAATTGGAAAATTAACAACTTATAACAAAAGTTGATGAAAAAAATTTAATTGAATAAACTTGAAACTTAGAGGACTAAAATGAATTTTGGTAAAACATAGATGATAAGTTTTGCATTTTAGCCTTTTTAAAAATAGTTTCATAGGATGTAGCGAACACTAATATTTAATATATTAAGAATTTAAAGAGTGGTAAGTTGAAGTCTTAATCATAATAATCGATACTGATGTTTGATATATGTATTCCATTTTGGAAAATACTAAAATTATTACAAATTTTAGTTTAAGCGCCTACAAATTTTGTGATAAAAATATGATTGGTACCACTTAAACAACATAGTAATAAATAAATACTTAAATTAATTTTTGTAATTAGTGACACGTCAATTTATTAAACTTATGCAGTAAAACTTATAGTATTCTTAATATCACTCATTACACTCAAAGTTACCTAATGAGTTTCAACTAGCTTATTTTGTAAATTCATTTTGCATTTAGGTTGTGTTTGTTTCGGTTGCGGTGGTATGATCTCATTGTCAATGGTCTAATCTCATTGTTGATGGTCCTAATCTATGAAGGCGAGTGGGGGCAACATGCAAAGGAGGTTGAGGCTTAGGGTGGGAAGGGGCTCGAGTTGTGGAGATAATATGCATAAACTATTTTATGCCCAACCTCATGTATAAAATATAAACCATTTTCAAACCATCGCACACCTCTTGGTTGGTGCGATGGTTATTCTACAAGTATAAGTATTTGTGGCCAGGTTTCAAGTTTTTAGGAGGGAGTTTTATGCACATATATACTTAAATTATACTAGAATAGAGTTTTTATCTTTTATAAAATAAAAACTTAAAATTATTTTCAAATTAACTAGCATTTTCAACCATTACAAACACCTAAAATTGAAGAATATATATATATATATATTTTTTTTTGATGATCAGAAACTTTTATTACCAAACACAAAGAACAAGGACTAAACAACAACTACAACATTGAGATGTTCTGAATTAATTACATCCATAAAAGGGCTAGGAGTATAACCCTGACCAAAACACCCAGACATATTTTTCCCAAAGCACCAAGAAGCTAAAACATGGGCTGCTTTATTTGATTCTCTCAAACCCCACCTAAAAACAAATTGTTGGTCATGATATCCACAAAAGAGTATCGGCAGTTATGGTTGAGATTCTCCAAGGCACGGCATCAGTGGGGGCTTTAAGAGCTTCAATGCAAGCTTTGGCATCGCTCTCAACCACAACGTTCTCAAAACCACGATTAACAGCTACATGAGTCGCCAAATTAATGGCTTCAGCCTCTGCTTGGAGAGGGAGGTTGGTTTCCACCCGTTTAGACAAGGAGAAAATCAAGTCACCTCTCCAATCTCTCGCCACAATGGCAATGAATGAATGGTCCAGGCCCACCGCCGCATTGCAATTTATATTTACAACTCCTTACTCAGGCCTGTTCCAAGAATAAAAAAATAATCTAGGCGACCCTAGGACATCAGTGAGCATAGTAGAGTGTTCATTAAATTTTTTCACGATTATTTGTAGACTTTTATCTGGGGAAAACTTCTGGTGGAGCCCATCGAAGAATATATATATATATATATATATATATATATATATATATATATATATATATATATATATATATATATATATATTTCCATTGAAATAAACTCTGCCTTAACAAGGGACTTGGTTAAACTTAAAACTAAACTCATTGTTGTTGTTTATTCTATAATAAATTAAAAAATTATTGTTGTTGGGCCCTTTTTTTTTTTTTTTTGATAGGATTGTTGTTGGGCCCTTGAATAATATGATCATGGATCGGAGCGGTGCGGTTAGTCACCCGCAATCCCGCATGTAAACGAAGCAAACCGCAAACCCAGTGCATCGTCATCGCTCTGAACCTGAATCTGATCCAAACTTTGGCGCTCGAACCGAAGAGCAATTCATTGATCGAATCAAAAACCCTAATCTCTCAAAAATAAATAAATTCCCCTAATTCCGCTCCTCCTCATGCACTGTGAAATTCCAAGCCTCTCACTGAAAATAGAGAGCTAGCGAAGAAGAAGAAGAAGAAGAAGAAAAACCCTAATTTTTTTTTTTGGGGTTGGGGTTTTTCTTCAACAATGGATGCCAAAGACATCCTTGGCTTGCCCAAGAACTCTCTCCCTATTCCTCAAGAGAAAAAATCTAGACCCCCAAAGGACTCTCAGCGAAAGCCCGATGGCATTTCTCGCGAGGTATCTCTATCTCTATCTGTGTGTGTGAATGTGAATTCTGGTTTTCTTCGCTTAAATTTGTTGAATTTAGATTAGATTTTGTGTTGGGGTGTTTTGGAAATGTAGGTGTATGCACTAACCGGTGGTTTGGCGCCTCTAATGCCCGCTATCGATTCTTCGCAATTGAAAAAGCAGCCTCCAAAGGACGAGAAGGTAAACTTTTCTGTTGTTTGTGTAATTTTTCTTTAGGTTTTGGTAGTTATGTTGAAGATAATGCGTTGGGATGAGCTTGAATATGCTTTTTTGTCAAAGTTGAGGTATTTCTTGCTTTAAAGTTAGGTTTTTGTTGCTTATTAATTGCTACATTGTTGGATAGGTTATTTTTCGTCTTCTTTTTTAATGTACCGGGTTTTAAGATTTTACTTTTGGTTGTTGGTGGTGTTAAATTTTGATCTAGAGTTGAGGTTTGCTAGAGCAGCTTATGAGTCTGATGTGATGTTTAAGTTAGCATGTTCATGGGAAAATTTGTAATGGAAGCTTGGGTGATAATGACTTTGGTTTTAGCTGTTAGTCGTTACTTTGTAGAGACTGAGCTTATTTTTTTGTGTCCGGGTTGCTTAGTTGTACATTCATAACTAGAAGGTGATGCTGTCTTATCTTTCAGATTGATAACGATAAGTGTAATTCAACAATTGCATATTGGTTCTCTGCTCTTGTCAATTGATAATAGATGTACAAGAATGTTTCCCACTTGTTATGGCTTTCCATTCTGATATTATTCGTTTACTTTGGGTTGATCGTCTGTTGATATATTAAAGTTGGTAAATTTTATGATATACATGGTTTTAGTTCATTGAGTTTATAATATATGATATGATTCCTAACAAATTTGGGATTCTGCCTTCAGATCACTTGGCAGTGGCTTCCTTTTACAAATTCTGCTCGAAAAGATACTTTGCAGCTTTATCACTGGGTAGGTTTGTGTGTGTCTGGATATTTGTCTAGTGCATTGTTATTAGGGGAGTATTAAAGATATTTTCCTGTCTCTTTTACTTGGCAGGTCAGGGTTGTAAATGGTGTTCCACCAACAGGGGACTATTCCTTTGCCAAGTATAACAAGGTATACAAGCATACACTCTTATCTTTGTGCAGCTAAGCTAAAAAGAGTTTACTCTGCTCTTTTGTTGTTTTTTACCCTTCCATTAGTTTTCCTGCTATACATGTACCATTAACGCCATTCTCTTCATTTGATTGATATATTTAATTTATGTGATGTGGTGCAGTCTGTTGACATTGTCAAATACACGGATGAGGAGTATGAGAAGTACTTGAATGATCCTGTAGGTATCAAGTTAAGGTTGCATCATTTTAATTGTCTTTTCCTTTACTTAATAGCAAGACATCTTTTAATTAGGCTGAAAAGGCAAATACATATATATCGTTGGGCATGTCATGATTTTAGTTTTAAGCGTTATAAAAGTATTTCATTCATTTGCAAAATTTTGTTAAAATTGCAGTATTTGGATATAATGTTCCAGTTATACACCATTTTTCATACATTTTCGTTCACAATATCATCTCTTGATTGTAGTTGTGCTTCATATTGATTTGTGACTAGGTATCAGCATGTATTATTTCATATTGCAGCTGATAGGAATGCAACAGTGGCAGATGATATAGGTTATTCTCCTTGGCATGTTACTTGGTCATCTAGATTCCTTAGGTCAGGATAATATGGTTCGCTTCTAGAACAAAGGAATCATGGTTAGGTCATATTACAGTGTTTTGAGAAAAGTAGACTAGGAACTATCTTTTCCTTGGTAGAGAATCTGGCAGGTGAAACCACTGCTTAGAGTTGCATCTTTCACTCAGGTGGTAGCATTGCAAATTTTTTTAACAATTGACAATCTGAGGGAAGTATGATTATAGTACATTGCTGTTGTATGTAAAAAAAAGGCAGTGAGACTGTGAATCATTGACAATTCCATTGCTCCATAAGAAGAGACTTTTGGTCTTCTGCTTTCTCTATTTTGGTGTCATCTGGGACATGCCATTCTCTGGTAGACTTGTTGGCTTGTTGGGGAGGTCAATTGGGGAAACACAAAAAATCTATGATTAATATTGTGCCATTGGCTTATGTGTTGTATTTGGCATGACTAAAATTCTCAAAAAAAATTTAGGATGAGAAATTGCAGTTTAAGACATCAAGGTTTTGTTTCTTAGAAAAAAAAGATGATTGGATAACTGCAACTATTGTCTAGCTTTTTCTTCTGTGAGATTTTGTAGAGCTGCTAAACTTTAGATGTCTTTATTTTCATTTATACCTCTGGTGTGCTAGGATGGTGTACCCTTTTTGTGATTTTTTCTTATATGTTTATTATTTATTAAAGAAGTCAGTATGTATTTTATGTTTCACAGGACTGATATTGTGTTGATGTAGGAATATCCTGTCAAAGTGTTTGTATCTTGTGGCATTATGTTTTGGATTAAGTACCTAAATCTCTTTCATATTTCATCTTTGTCAGGGATGGACCAAGGAGGAGACAGATCAGTTGTTTGACTTGTGCCAACAATTTGATCTCCGCTTTATTGTGATAGCTGACAGGTTCTCATCATCTCGGACCGTGGAGGAATTGAAGGATCGTTATTACAGTGGTATTGATCAATCTCTGTTACGTTATGCTGCTGATTTTGTGGTTCAAATTCATTGAGTATTATACCAATGAGCTATAGCTCAATTGATGCTTCCTCCTCACATAAATATGGGATGGAGGAAGAGTTCATGGGTTCAAGACCCACTGGTTATGTATGTGACTTAATGATCTATATACACATACATATAACACACACACACACACACACACACACACACACACACACATCTGACTGCTTTTCTTCATAACTGTGGCATTTTCTGTGTAGTTTGTCGAGCCATAGTGGTTGCTAGAGCTCCAGCTCTTGGAGACATTTCTGGGAACCCTCTTGTTAAGGTTTGATAGCTTGTTAATGCAATATACACTTGAATATTTGTCTTTTAGGTTAGGTTCCCATGTTGATCATAAATTATTATTTTCTTTAGTTGACTGTATATTGTTATATAAATTTGATGTCTGCTATATGCCTGTATTTCAATATTCTTCTGTTTTAATATCTGATTCGTTGTTGATGTAGGAACCTTACAATGTTTCACAAGAGATAGAACGCAAGCGAGCATTATCCATGGTCCTCTCTCAAACAAAACATCAAGAGCGAAAAGATGCTGAGGTCTAAGCCAATAAATGCATTTCTAACATTCTACCTATGCATTTTTGAGTAATTGAATTGTTTTAGTAACTTGTTTGTTGGATATCCACTCTCCCTTTCCCCAGGTTCTTGCTGAAGCAAAAAAAATAACTGAGTCACGGATGGCTGCAAAGGTAAGGTGTTGATTTTTTATGCCATTTCGTTCCTTTTTAGTAACTGGTGACATTCAAAGTTATGCATGAAAGAGGATACTTATTTAAACTTAGCTGGCTCTAAGGATTAATTCTAATCTTTTTAATTTTGCATCAACCCTAATTTGGTATCAAACTGAAGGTGTTTACTTGAAGCTCCCATGTTGGGTGAGAAGTTGGTATCTCTGTGCTTGTAAGTTCTAAAGAAGCTGGCTTTAAAGCTGTACCATCAATGCCTTCTTCAGTCTATACGCCTTTTCTTTTTCAGAGGCTATCATTTTAAAATGTTTCAATTGTACTTCCTCATCTTTGGAACCTGCACTCCACACTTCTGCCACAAACTATTCATGGAATACAGCATCCATTTGCTTAATCATCTTTGTTGTCATTGATAATAGAAGTATCATGAATGGTTATTAATGGGTTGTTAGCTATCATGTTGTGAGATTATAATTTATATTATGATATCATAAAGGAAGGCATGAGTTACTGTGTATTGCACGTGTCATTGTGTATGTGTTCTACAGGTTAGTTTATTTGCTTCATTTATGTGTTTTCAGGTAGCTGAAGAGTCTGAGTTGCCTGTTCCATCAAATGCTGGTCCAGAAAGTGCTGAGAGAGCTAGTTTTCCGGGTGATACTGTATCACCTTCATCCAATGTTCAGCTTCCCTCTGCAACAGTTGCATCTTCAGCATTAACAGCGGACAATGCCTCTACTCTAGCTTCTCTTCGCATGGTACAATTAATAGTCTGTTTGTCAGTTATGTGCTGTGTGTGTATGTGTGCATGCACGTGTGTTGGCATGTTTGTGCACAATCATGTCAATACCTCTCAATTTACTTATAGTTCAACTTTTTGTTTCTGATATTATTTAAATTAACTCTTTTGTAATTGCTTCTCTTTCTCTTTTATTTTCTGCCAATAAAAAATTTTGAGTTTAATGTGCCTCACCTGAAAATGTTTTCTTTCCAGAAATTTGTTCACCTTGAGTCTATTGCCAAATTCATCTGTACTTGAAAACATGCTCTCACTGATTGTGAAAATTTTCAGCTTCGAGTGTATTTGAGAACGTATGCACTTGACCAAATGGTGCAAGCTGCAAGCTCATCTGCTGGACTTCGGACAATAAAGCGGGTTGAGCAAACTTTACAAGAACTTGGGGTTTGTTTCTGCTCCCTGAACTATTATTGCTGTAGATATACTCATTCCTTGTCATATCATGAGTTGGTGGATAGTATAATATCCATGTGACCGGCAAGATTGAGATTTTATCCCATTAAAGTTAATTCCTTTTCTTCATTTGTGTTTGTGTAATATTGTTATTGCGGGTTTATCATAGATATCTCCTAAAAATAACATGTTCATGCAATTGATATTATCTTTTAAGAAATTATTTTGAAAATGCGCAATAAAACAAACAATATTTATCTTGATATTTATAAAGACCCAGAAAAAATCCAAGGACTACCATATATATTCATCTTTTTTTCTTTTTAATATTTGGTATTCATTTTAAGTATGTCTAAGAGCAACCAGACTCTATCCTTAATTTACAGGAAGATTTCTTATGGTTAGATGCTTTTTGAATTGCTAAATCGTTGTTTCACTCTATGAGCAATACTCCTGTATCTTTTTTTCCCCCCTTAATATTACACAAAAGGGTATAATACTTTGTCCTTATCTTTTACAGGTCAATCTAAAACCAAGAGTTCCAACTAAATCAGTTTGTGCAGAGCATCTCGAATTAAGAAAAGAAATATTGACTCTGCTGAATCTTCAGAAACAGGTATCACAAATGTTTATTCTTTACATTTAAAATAATTTCTTCTGTCGACATCGTCTTCTCTGTATTTAATTTGTTTTAAGGTAGCAAACGTTCCTCTCTTACATTGGTTATGTGCACATGTTTATGCATTTCTTCCTCATCAAATGAATTGAAATCTTGCTATTTTGTCCAATTTGAATTTTTTAGTGTTCTGGACAAGCATCTTTATCAAGTTCATTTGCCCTCTTATTTTTCTTTTCATTAAGACAAATCTGTAGTAATTGTGGCACCTTGCTTCTTTATATATATATATATCAAGTTTATCTCTGCTTACTATTATTGCTTGGTTTGTTAAGGTTCTACAATTTACTAAGAGTCCGTTTGGTTAAAGGGGTGGAAAAGTGGGAGGATAGAAAATAGTGAGAGGATGAGAAAGTGAGAGGATAGAAAATATTTTATTTTCTCTCCTTTTTGTTTGATTGAGAGTGGAAAAGTGGAAGGATGAAAAAAATCAGTTTGAATAAATTTACTCATATACCCTTGTTAAAGAATGATGCTTAATTAAAACAATAAAAGTGACAAATAACCACAAAAAAAAAGAGCAATCATCCAAATTTATTAAAAAGTTAAAAATAATATCCCCAAAAAATGAAGAGGTAATGTTACTGCCAGGAAAAAAAAAAATAAAAAAAATAAAAAAAAAACAAAAAGAATAGAAAAAAAAGGGGCAACAGCCCAGAAAAAAAAAACAAAAAACAAAAAACAAAAAAAGGGCAACGGTACTGCCCAGTGAAAAAAAAAAAAAAAAAAAAAAAAAAAAAAAAAAAAAAAAAGAAAAGGGCAACATACTGCCTAGGGGAAAAGATAAAAAAAAATAATAATAATAATAAAAATAAAGGCAACTTGAAGAATGTGCACACAGACATTTTTGTCAATTAAGAAAAAATTCATCCCCACTCAGTTTTTCCTCCATTTTGGGGAGAAAACTTATTAGTAGGCCTGGGGAGAAAACACATAAGCTCCACTATTTATTTTTCTTCCTCACCTAACCAAACACACTCAAAAAAGTTTTTTTTCCTATTTTCTCTCCAAAATTTTCCATTCACCTTATTTTACCTCCAAACAAACACCCTAAATGACTTTACCAGATCCTTTAAATTTCAGGCATAATGTGGGTTATTCATCATTCAGGAAGTGATTTGCTGATTTAAGGATGTGAATTGAAAACTACTTTTGGAAACTGAGGCGCATGTCCATCTGGATAGCAATGCCTCCGAACCAACTGCATCCTTTTGGGGGCAGTTGGCCCTGGTTATTTTTCATGTTTTGGGCAGTCATATTCTTACTGAATTGATGGCTCAATATCCAGTTTCAATTAACATTCCATGATGAAGTGATTAAAGTGTGGACCAAACTGTTGCATTTATGCCTCCCCCCCCCCCCCCCCCCCATTCAGGCCGAAGTATCTGCCATTCTCTGGGCAGTAGAGCTTGCTGCCAAAGAGCATTGGGACTGTCTTATCTTTGAAGGGGATGCTAAAGCATGCTACGATCCTTTATCTTCCAATATCACCCCTGACTGGGCTATATGTTCTAACATTAGTGACGTTAAGATTCTAGCTAAGGATTAGCAACAAAAAAAAAAAAAAAAAATTCTAGCTAAGTCTTTTTTGAGTTCTTTTGTTTGGGTCAACAGAAAATGCAATTCTGCTGCTCACACAACTGCTAAGTTTGCTTTAAATTCCTGTTTGGCTGTCTGTTTTAATAAGGGTAATCTTCCAAGTGCTATTAAGTCGATTTGTGAGGAAGATTATCCCCCTTGTTTCGTTTCCTTTGTTTAATTCCATTGCAGATTATCAAAAAATTAATAAATAAATAAGCATTCCATGATAAATGTACTTTTCCAGTTGCTGCTCAGTCATTCACACAAGGAGGGAAAGCTAGATGTTTGGGTTATATAGTTTCTTATTTTAACATGAATTTATGAATTCCTGAAATATAAGCAAGTCACTTATCCAAAAAAAAGAAAAAGAAAAGAGAGATATAAGCAAGTGGCTTATGCTAGGGATATAGAACTACTTGGGAAGGGTACGACAAATATTTTGTCATATACTCTGTCAACCTGAATGTATTCTCTCAACCTAGTATCTCGCACTTTTTTTGTAAATATTTAAGCATGACAATACAGAGAAGTGTTTCGCATTCCTCAATTATTGGTCTTCTTTGACATTTTATCTTTTGAATGTTTGATAATCAGTTGCAATATAAGGAGGCAGAAGGTTCATCTTTTCGTGATGGCTCATATGCTGATACACCAAGCACGCCTAAGGTAGTAAATTGTCTTTTCTTCATTCCTTATGGTTTTGTTTCCAAATCTTGAGATTTTGATTCTCAATTGCTAACAGCGTCCAAACCGTGGTGGGGATCAGGATAGGACCTTTGTTCCTGACATGAGTTTTGGAGGTAATATTGGACATTGTATCTCTCATCTTTGCATTATAAATGCTAGACTGCATGGTTTTTTGTTTTCCTATTGAGGTAAGTCATTTTTATAGTAATACTCAGAATCATGTATTATTGGTATATCAGGGGAAAGAGTCGGCAAAAGGGACCAGAAACGCAAGGTACACAGTTGTCTACATCCTGTTGTTTAATGGTCGCACCCCCCCCCCCCCCCCCCCCCCATTTTTGCTTCTCTGCATTCTTTGCTGAATGTAATAGAATCTTTCTTTTTGATTGTAACTTTAAGGCACCTGGAAGGTTATCAGAAGCTCCATCATCGCCAGCTCAGTCTAAAAGGCCCCGAAAATTAAAGGCATCAGAACTATGAATCTAAGAGTCCGGAAGCAAAAGAACTTAAAAAAATGTAGAATGCAGAATACACCTCTCTCTCTCTCTCTCTCTCTCTCTCTCTATATATATATATATATATATATTGAATAAAAATATTGTAAGTTATAATATATGGAAAGTAACTTTATAGCTATACAAACTTTTTTTTTTTTTTTTGATACAAGCTATACAAATTTTAAATGGTTGTGTTATTGTAGAATAAAAAATAAAAAACGTAGAATGCAGAGTTCATTGTGGTTGTGTTATTGTAGAATGCAGAATATATACTGAAGGTAATTTTTTTGGTTGCTGAACCTTTCTATGCAGAATATCAAGTATGATGTTTTGTGGCAGTCAGAAGTAGAAGCACTAACTCATGACCAACTCATGTTCCTTATAGGGAAGTTTAGTTTGTGTAACTTACCAAAAAAATAAGTTTTGCTTAGCTCATGTATCATTCTTAATTTAGTTAAGTTTATGCCGCGATGTTTGTAGCAAGGTGGGGAAATAGCAAGCTCTGTGAATGATGAATTTCTTGTACATAAGAAACTAGTGGTTGACCCGTGTGAGGCATGGGAGCAGTTCTTGTAGAAGTTTTTTTTTTCTTAGTGCAATTATACAATGACTTGTATTCAAGCATACTAATTTCTCATCTGCCCTGAATATATGATTTTTTACAAGATTCTGAGAAAGAACAGCTTAGCCAGGTAGTGGAGACTTGAGAAGTCACTGGCATAATCATAATTCGAAGGCAAAATGGGGAAAAGATCAAAACCCACTTTATACTTGGTATCAAGCCCTCGGTTCCGGAAATGAACTTTGTCTACCTCAAAATAAAATGTCCAATCTCTGGTTTGAGACACGGGGTGGGGTATATTAGTAATTATATAAATTTCTAAACTAAGCTCTATATGCACATGCATACACACACAAGCCTCAACCTCATTTCCTCTGCCCCTTCAACAGGGGAATTTTCAGAAAAATATCTGTGAATCCACCGCCCGCAGCTATCATAACATGTTTGGGCATTAATTTATGATTGACTTTCATCACTTACACAGAATCATGACAGGTACTTGCTCTTTGGCGGCCCCTGCGCGCCGGGGGGGGGGAGAGGGATTAGGTGAACTAATTACAAGTTGACACCTAAGCTTATTGTGGATTTGGGTGTGTCTAACCAACAAGCTCTCATGAAACCAATAGTTGTTTGGTAATCCAAGCTTTTTGTCATTGAATAAGATAATAAAGAGCAATTATCATGAAGTGGATGTAATAAATTGTAATTTTAATGTATCTGTATTTAAAAAAAATTACTACAAATTTAAATGTGTCCCTTGCAATATCATTATAATGTACAATGTTATATTTTATATTTATACATCATGAAATTGTGAGAAAATGATCCATTTAGTACCCGTTTGGTTGTCACATTTTGGATATTTAAAAAAAAATATATGTTTGCAATTTCAAAACGTGATTTAATGGTGCTTTCTGTGTCCTTTTAACGTGATTTTTTTCCCTTTTTTTTTTGCATAGCGTTAAACTCCAAGTGCATCATCAATTATACACACACCCATGAATTTTGAACCCAAAGATCTCACCTTCCACTTTACATTGACCTAGACCATTCGTTCAATGAAATCTCTCAGAAAACAACCACGTGCTTGGCGAAAAACAAGCTCATGATAACATGAGGGCGTGAAAGTTGAAAACTTCAACCTCATATGATATTAGTAACAGAAATGTATTAATGACGTCTTAGTAAAAATATTAGCCAATTGAAACTAAAAGAAAATTAACTTTAAACTTGTAGTAGGGAAATCTGTTTATCGTGTGCTTGGGCTGGGATCAGAGTCAATATAAATCAAATCTAAGATTTACATTTTAGAGTTGTAGTAAAGAAGGGTAAGGGGCTGAAATTCAACTAAAATTTGATAAGGTTAAATTATAGCAACCTCACTTGAGATTTTACAAAATGACATTCTTCTACACACGTTTTATGAAATGACACTCCCCTTGAAGTTATTATAAATGTAAACACTTAAGTGTATAAATGTAAACACTCAAGTTTTACTAACATAATATTCCTTTTTTGTTTAATGATATAAGGAAGGTGTGTCTCAGCTTTTAACTAATCCCTACACGAGATACCTAGGAAGCCTCATGAAAAATTCATAATAATTTATGTGAGGATAATTAAGCCGAGCAAGAGTGTTGAGCCTTGGGCCTTGCGCGAGGATATATAGGAGCCCGAAGACGATCAAAAGGATTAAAAAGTGTTGGGGTCAATGAGCCAAGGATACATTAAGATAATAACGAGCTAGTGGTATCTCCTAAGGAGCCGAGCTTCCTCGGAAAAGCATTGTGGAAGGTTGGAGCCCGGCCGCCTAGAGAATACTGTGCAAGAGGTAACCATTCTTTAGAGGATAAGTTTTAGGGAAAGAAGCCAACAATAAAGGAAAAAATATTTGAGAAGAAGGCTACTACCACCACATTAAATGCTCTGCACCTAACTAATTGACCGCATTCATGTGGAAATGACACATGAACAGTGATATCTCAGTTTAGAGCTATTCACAAAGTTTCCAGGAGGTTTTGGATGGGATAAGCATCCAATAGATCACCTATAAGATCAAAAAGTGTAAGGTTGAGATAAAGGGAGATGACTATATAAGGAAAGGGCCTTCACAAAAAATGGGGCATGTAATCTAGGAGAAAAGGAAGAACACCTTGTACTTAGAAAAACTTGAGTGAATATAAGAACACTTGATCCTCGAACTGGACCGAGGAGTGTAATTCTTAAATTGTATTTTCTTACTAGCTTGAATCCTGTCAATCCAGGCCTGTATTTGTTTTGCTGAGCCGCTCTCTTGTAAAATCCACTCTCTACAAAATATATTGTTGTTGGGCTTGCTAGGCCCTCATCCATTGTTAGTGAGCCGTGGGTCGAAGCCTAGTCCTTACAATTGGCGCTGTCTGTGTGAAAATAAGAGAAGTGCTTACAGTTTAAATCAACCACTGTTGGTTTTAGTCCAAATCGAGAAGAATCCGTGGGATCTCAACATGAGGACCACTTTGTTAACCTTGAAAGGAGAAAGGATCGTGAAGTTAGCGTGCATACCACCCATACTAGTAGGAGTCATTCTAGAACTGGAAGTCATATCTCACATGGAGAAGAAACTAGGAATCTCAGGTTGGAGATAGACCATTTGCACAGAAAACTGCGTGGTAAACAACGAGAGGCATCTCCCTCAAGCACAAGGTCTGACTCAAGGGAAGATAGCAGTTATAGACCAAGGTCTAGAACACCCCCCAGCGAATCCATTTCTTTATCTTTGTGGTTTGATAGGGAGGAATGATACTACCGGGAAATGGACAAAAGCATAGGGAATGATGCAATGAGTAAGGCTTTATGACAGAATTCCAAATCGCCATTTACTCGTAGGATTGATAAGGCTAAGCTTTCTCATCGGTTTGGGCAACCCACTTTTACGATTTACAATGGGAGGATCGACCCAGTTGAGCATGTTAGTCATTTTAATCAGAGGATGGCTGTTCATTCTAGGAATGAAGTTTTAATGTGCAAGGTTTTTCCATCTAGCCTGGGACCTGTTGCGATGCAGTGGTTTGATGGGCTTGAAAAAGGTTCAATCAGCTCTTTTCAAGAGCTCACAAGGGCTTTTGGTGCTCAATTTGGTACATGCAGCAGGGTTCCTCGCCCCGTAGATTTCCTGTTATTTATGGTAATGAGAGAAGGTGAAACTCTAAAAACCTGCTCAGATAGATACTGGGAAATGTTTAATGAAATAGATGGAGATTTTGAAGATGTCGCAATAAGGACATTTATGGTCGGCCTCCCCACCGAAAATGAATTGAGAAAATCCTTGACAATGTAGCTCGCGCGGAGTATGCGCCAACTTATGGATCGAATCGACGAGCACAAAAGGGTCGAGGAGGATCAACAGCAAGGCAAGGGGAAGGCAAAGATTTTTCCCTATGACCGAAGAGATATTAGGTCCAAGAGATATAATAACAACTGTCCTAGGAGGGATTTTGCTGGGCATACTAGTAATCCTGGTGCGTATGTGGTTAGTTCAATGGTCAAGGAACCCGTCCATCAAATCTTGGAAAAGATAAAGCTTGAGTCGTACTTCAAATGGCCAAACAAAATGAGGGTTGACCCTACCAAACGTAATTAGAGTCTTTATTGCCATTATCATCAAGATCGCGGGCATACAACCAAGGATTGTAGAACTCTTCGCGATTATTTGGAGCAATTGGTTAAAGTGGGGAAGTTAAGACAGTTTATGCATCAGCCTTCAGGGCAGGAAGTCAAGCTGGGTCAGCTTACCAGAGGGAGTCTATCTCTATATCGTCCCTTGGAACAATCAATGTAATTTTTGAAGCCCCAGGTCGTACCAAGGGATCCCCTTATGGAGTTATGTCTATAGCAAGGCCAGATACTGAGTGCTCGGTCCCTAAGCCTAAGCGAGGGTGATTGGAGGTCCGACTAACTTTGACCTTTTCGGAAGAGGGTGAGGTTGGAACTTATCAACCACATAATGATGCCTTAGTGGTAACCCTTAGGATTGGAGGGTATGATGTCAAAATGGTATTGGTAGATCAGGACTAGAGGTGTTCACCAAACCGCATAAACCGCAAAAACCGCACCAAAACCGCCCGCAAAATGACATAACCGCACCACACCACACCGCATGGTGTAGTGCGGTTTGCGGTTTTATAATAAGAAAACCCCACAAACCGCACCATACCGCACCCTCTCTATATATTGATATTTTTAATAGTAAATATATTATTAATAGTTTAATAACCCTAGTTTAAAAAAAAAAAAAAAAAAGTTTCATAATTCTAGCAAGTGTTAATTAGGAAAGCCAGCCCAAAATAAAGAAAAACTAGCTCAATAGTTTAAAACTTAGACTAAAACAAAGGGAAAAATTAGTTTTGGGCTGGGTAGAAAAACCCAAAATTCGAAAAATATATCAACTTCAAATCATTCAAACTGCATCTTATTTACCGCACCATATATGTGACCGCAAAAATGAGGTGCAGTGCGTTAATGGTTTTGGCTAAACTTTAAACCACACCGCACCACACCGCATCGCACATGTGACCGCAAAAATAAGGTGCGGTGCAGTTATGGTTTTAGTTAAACCGCACCGCAAAGTGCAGTGCTAAAAATGACCCAAAACCGCACCGCGAACACCCCTAATCAGGACTGTGTAGTAGAGATCATGTACCTTAACCTCTGCCGTGGGCTTAATTTAAAGCTTGAAGATTGAACGGGTTATGATTCCCTTCTGGTGGGGTTTGATGGGAAAGTAGTCATTCCTAAGGGCCTGATTAAATTGCCTGTTCAGACAGGGTCAAAGGTTGTTAAAGTTAATTTCATTATGGTGGATTCTCATTCACCCTATATTGCTATTCTGGCGAGACCCTGGCTCCACACCATGGGTGCCATCTCTTCAATGTTGCATTTAAAGGTGAAGTACACTTCAAAAGGGCAAGTTGGGGAGTTGGTTGGAAATCGGGTCATGGCAAGGCAATGCTTGGTTGTCGCTATCAGACATCAGTCCGAGGGTGAAGCCTCAGACATTCTAGAAAGGGCCTTATAGCAATCAACTGAAGGAGTGGAGTCTTCGGATGTCATGGAGGGGGGATTAATGTGTGAGGAATTGGAAAAGATTATTATTGATGCTGATGCTGATGCTGAGAAGTATTTCTAGGTTCGAATTTAGCTGCCTCCTCAAGAGAAGGAGGAGTTGTTGGCTTTCTTAGGAATAATGTTGATGTGTTTGCCTAGAGTGCCTATGAAGCTCCCGGGGTTGATCCAAATTTCATTTGACACCATCTGAATGTTAATCCAATAGTTATCCCTAAGAAACAACCACCTTAGTGCTCCTCTAAAGAACATGCCAAGGCTGTCAAGGAAGAAGTAATAAAACTTAAGTGTGCAGGGGCAATTAAGGAAGTTTATTCGGAGTGGTTGGCTAATACAATTGTGTGAAGAAAAAGTCAGGGAAGTGGAGAGTATGCGTGGATTTTTCCAATTTGAACAAGGCTTGCCCTAAGGATCATTTTCCGATTCCTCGGATTGACCAATTGGTGGATGCTACGGTCGGTCATTCTCAAATGAGTTTTTTGGATGCTTTTCAGGGATATCATTAGATACCATTAGCTTTGGCCGACCATGAGAAGACTGCCTTCTTAACTCCTACTGGGAATTATCACTACCGAGTAATGCTATTTAGATTGAAGAATGCTGGGTCTACCTACCAAAGGATGATGACTCGAATATTTGGATCTCAACTTGGAAAGAATATAGAAGTGTATATTAACGACATGGTTGTAAAGAGTAAGGAAGTAGTCGAGCATGTGAGCGATCTGGGAAGTGTGTTCGAAATATTGAGGAAACATAAGCTGCGTCTTAACGCTTCGAAATGTTCCTTTGGCATCAATTCTGGTAAATTTTTGGGATATATGATCACACATCAGGGAGTTCAATCTCGATCAAATTAAGGCTATAAATGCTTTACAACCTCCTCAGTACCCTAAGGAAGTCCAAAGGTTGACTAGAACAATTGCGGCACTAAATAGATTTATCTCTCGATCAACAAACAGCTGTAAACCATTTTTTCAACTTCTTCACAAGCAAAAGGGATTTGAGTGGACTAAAGACTACAACCTAACTTTCGAGGAACTAAAGAAGTACCTATCTCGTCCACTTATTCTTTCTAAACAAGAAAAAGAGGAAGTCCTTTTTGCTTACCTTGCGGTCGTATGTCATGCTGTTAGCCTGGTGTTGATAAGGATCGATGATGGGGTATAGAAACCAATCTATTATGTGAGTAAAGCTTTGCAAGAGGCAGAGTTCCGCTACTTGCCACTGGAGAAAGCCATTTTGGCCATAGTGCATGCTATGAGGAAGCTCCCTCATTACTTCCAGTCACACACGGTGGTGGTTCTCACTTAACTTCCATTGTAGTCGTTACTTAGGAGGTCTAATTGCACAGGGAGGATAGCCAAGTGGGGGACAATTTTAGGAGCATTTGACATAAAATATATGCCTCGTACAGCTATTAAAGGGCAGATATTAGCTGAATTAGTGGCAGAATTTATTGAGTGCCTAGGAGGGGTTGTTGCCGAGAAGGATGAATCCGTGGGGGAACAAATTTCAGCAATTACTATCCCCGATCAACCAATTTGGAAGCTTTCTGTGGACGGGGCTGCTAACTAAAGAGGATCTGAGGTTGGGATAGTTTTGGTATCCCCAAAAGGTATCACTATCGAAAAATCTTTAAGGATAAGATTCTCAACCACAAACAACGAGGCCGAGTATGAAGCCTTGTTGACCAGGGTGGCTATGGTCAGGAAACTGGGAGGTAAAGCTGTAGAAATTTTTTCAGACTCAAGATTGGTTGTTGGTTAAGTTAATGGTGAGCTGGCAGCCAGAGATCCATGGATGCAAGGGTATCTCAATGAAGTTCTACAATTGCAATTTGGTTTTAAATCCTTCTTCATTTGATAAGTTCCGAGGAGTGAAAATACTCATGCAGATTCTCTAGCAACTTTGGCTACCCCCTTGGAACATGTTCTTCCTCAGGTCATCCTCATTAAGGACTTATTCATGCCTACTGAACAGGCACAAACAATGGTTGGAGTGCACCAAATAAGGGTTGGACATAGTTGGATGGACCCCATAGCTGCATTTTTGAAGGATGAAGCATTGCCTGATGACAAGGGAGAAGTAGAGAAAATACGAAGAAAAGCTCCTGTTTTTTGTTGTCCGAGGAGCAAAAGTCGTATAAGCGCTCTTTTTCGGGGCCATATTTGCTTTGCATTCATCTTGAGGTGGTGGAACCATTACTGGAGGAGTTGCATGAGGGAATCTGTGATAGTCGCACAAGGGGAAGGTTGTTATCACACAGGGCCCTTACTCAAGGCTATTGGTGGCCGAGTATGCAGAAAGAAGCTCAGGATTATGTTAAGAAGTGCGATCAATGCCAGAGGTTTTCCCTGAGCATTCATCAACCCGGGGGCGTGTTAAATCCCCTTTCTAGTCGGTGGCCATTTGCACAATGGGGCTTGGATATTATAGGACCATTTCCCAGCCATTTCCCAGAGCAGTGGGAAATCGAATATGGCTCCTTGTTGGAATAGATTACTTCACAGAGTGGGTTGAGGCAGAACCATTGTCTAATATCAGGGATGTTGATGCAAAAAAGTTTGTGTGGAAGAATATTGTTACCAGCATACCCTTATCTCAGACAATGAGCTCCAATTTGATAGCAAGACCTTTAAGAGGTATTGCAGTGAGTTGGGCATTAGGAATAGGTACTCAACCCTGGTCTATCCACAAGGGAATGGGTAGGCTGAGGCAATTAACAAGGTCATAATTAATGGATTGAAGAAGAGGTTAGATGTAGCTAAGGGCAGGTGGGTCGATGAGCTCCCACACATTCTTTGGACAGATCGAACTACTCCTCGTCGATCAACTAGAGAAACCTTGTTTTCTATGACCTATGGCTCCGAAGCAGTAATCCCTTTAAAGACAGGATTTCCAACCCTACGAACAAGTTTATTCGAACAAATCTATTCGACCTTAATGGGAATGATCAGTTACTTCGAGAAAGTTTGGATTTAATTGATGAATGGAGAGAGGTGGTCATGGTCCAATTGGCGCATTATCAACAAAAGCTAAAGCAAGGATATGATATGGGAGTAAAGGTCAAACTGTTAGTGCCAAGAGATTTGGTATTGAGAAAAGTGGTAGGAACTGCAAGGAACCCATCATGGGGGAAATTAGGCCCTAACTAGGAAGGGCCCTATCGCATCACCTTGGTAGCAGGAATAAGTGCTTATTTTTTGGAAGATTTGGATGGAAATGTTATACCACATCCATGGAATGTAAACAATATTCGAAGATATTATTATTAATGAAAGGCAGTGTTGCCATCTTTTGTTTAAGCCATTATTATTGAGAATTCTTACTACCTGACTAAGTGTTAAACAGAACTTCAGCCATGTCTGGCTCCTCGGACTACATGCCTTGGGCAAATTAATACTATTTATTCATCTAAGTATTAAACAGAACATCGGTCATGTCTGGCTCCTCGAACCACATGCCTTGGGTAAATTAGTACTATTTATTCTTCTAAGTGTTAAACAGAACCTCGACCATGTCTGGCTCCTCAAACCACATGCCTTGGATAAATTAATACTATTTATTCCTCTAAGTGTTAAATAGAACATCAGCCATGTCTGGCTTCTCATACCACATGCCTTGGGTATCTTAATACTATTTTTTTTCTGAGTGTTAAATAGATCCTAGGTCATGCCTGGCTCCTTTGGCCACATGCCTTGGGTGAATTAATACTAGTTATTTTTCTAAGTGTTAAATAGAATCTCGGCCATGCCTGGCTCATTTGGCCACATGTCTTGGGTAAATTAATACTATTTCTTTCTCTAAGTGTTACACAGAACCTCAGTTATGCCTGGTTCCTTGGACCACATGCCTTGGGTAAGTTAATATTATTCATTTCTTCAAGCATTAAACGAGACCTCAACTATACATGACTCCTCAAATTGTATATCTACGGTACATTTATATCGTTTATTTAATTAAGTGTTGGCTTGCTAATTGCTTGGGTTTATATAAATGTGTTGGAGTAGTGTTGTGCCCGTTTTAATCTATGGGAGCTTATGGTTCTGTTTCGTGATTTAAAACTTAGCCATATCCAAAAGTAAAATGCTAACAATATAGATTATGCTTAAGCAGCACATACTTGGAAGAAACTGAAACTGTTCATTGAATTATGCCTTGATAAAACAAAGGGAGTACATCTATGCTTTCCTTCTAACAATAAAAAAAAATAAAACGAAAAAATGTAAATTAACAAAATAAAGGAAACAAAGCAAAAGTAGTGCGGAGCAATAATGCCCTAGCTTCCAATAGATGGTGGGGGGGGGTCATTGGTTGCTGCTGGTGATGGTCCGGGATGTTCAATCTCTTTCCCCATGGAAACCCCTTTTTCCTTAACTGGTGCTCTTGGAAGCTCTGAGGAGACCTTGGTGGTGCCTGCATCAATAGGTTGAGTAGTTGTAGGACCCTTATCAACAGGTTGAGTAGTTGCTGGACCCTTTGCAACAAGCTGGGTAATTGCAAGAGCTTTGGCAGCAAGTTGAGCAGTTGTAGAAGCTTCAGGAGCAGTGGATGCTTGGACGGCTGGCAGGGCTGCAATTCCTAGTGTAGGAGGGTAGAAAATGTTCTCCATTTTCCTCAGGTCCGAGGAAGCCTCCACTACGGCCATGTTCAATGCTTTAGTTCATACCGGAAGACAATACCCATGACAGACTCCTATGACTTGAGCCTTAAGCGCATCCTCTATTTCCTTCACTCCAATATCGTACCAAGACTACTTGGCTTGAGCAAGGGCCTCCTCTTTCTTCTCTAGCTCTTTTTTCTGAGCTTCAACTTGCTCCTGAGCAATAGCCAATTTCTTTTCGGCCTTGCGAAGTTGATGGCGCTGATCTTCAGCCTGCTTCTCAGCACCGGCCAAAGCAGCTCCAACACTTTTCCTTTCCCTATCTACCTCAGTTAGTTTTGTGACAAGGTCTTTGATTTTCTTTTCGTCCACGGCTAGAGTCTTGACAATAGATATATGGCACGCCTCTTCATCTTTCAACTGGGCATGAGCTCGATCTACCCATTCCTCAGCAATGTTTATCATTTGAACTGCCTGAAAGAAAGCAATAGTGTGAGGAATGGCCTAGGAGTAAAATTTATGATAATAATAATAATAATAAATGTGGTATCGAAAATAAGTTGAAGCGCATACCATGGCTAGGTCCCTTTTCAGGGTTAGGAAGACCTCGTGCTTCTTCAGGGTCCTTAGGTCGGCCATATCCTGTGGCAGGAGCAGGGGCTGCTCCAGAGCGTTGGCCACATAGCCCACCTTTCCCTTCTAAAAGTCTCTAATGGAGGAGTCCAAAGGGAGGGGGGCTCCATCCAACTCAAGTGATGGGTTATAAATCGGAACCCTGGGGCGGCGCTTAAAGACCGTCTCCATGCCCGAGCCCTCTGCCATGTTTTTTCTCGGTACAACTTTGGCAACTTTTTCCCCTTTTTGGAGCTTAGGACATTTGGAAGGAAAAATTTCACCTTCCTCGGTTACTTCTTGACCCTTTTTATCGCTCTTCATTTTCTTTTCGGGTTGTTCAGAAGGGGAAGTGTGGGTAGGAAGGGGAGTTGGGGGCTGAGGTTAGATAGCTACCTCAAGAGTGGACTCTTCTACATGTGACTCCAGTAGCTCAAGGAAACTGGTATCCTTCCTACGTTGGAGTACCATAGCTTTGGAAATGTCGGTTGTCTCTTGGTCAGCGCTAATTTGAGTGGAGGGTAGAGGTTTAGAAGAGGTGCTCGGAGACTCTAAAAGGTCTAGTTGGTCAAAGACTTCAAAGTCTTCTTTAGAGTCTGTCATCTCGATGATTTTGACCGCTTCCTCTTCTTGTACTGAACCCGAAGAGGTCGCTTTTTTCCTTGGCTATGGGTTGAACGGGCGGCACAGCTTGGTGAATACCTTCAAGAGGAGGACTAGTGAGGAATCCAGGTACTGCAATGTTTATTTGCTTTAGCTGAGGATCCTTTGCCTTGATGACGTTCTTGGGAGATTAAAAACTGGATGAAATCGGCTTGTACCCAAGGATTACATGGGTGGCGTGCAGTTGTCCATTCGTGTGTAGAAAATCTTGGAAGGAAGAATTCTGGTGAGGTCCGCCTCGTTTACCAAGCCAAAAAATCTCGGATTACATGGACCCCTCATTTTCTTTATATAGGAGGGCACAGGGAGTAGGAAATTTCCCACTCGAATTCCCATGGATAATCTCCACCATAGGATTCTCATCACATCGTTGAACATGGGGGATAGAGTGCCGTGTGAAGCAATTAATAGGGCGTTACGAGCTGGTGGTATCTCCCAAGGAGCCGAGCTTCCTCGGGAAAGCATTGTGGAAGGTTGGAGCCCGGCCGCCTAGAGAATATTGTACAAGAGGTAACCATTCTTTGGAGGATAAGCTTTAAGGAAAGAAGCCAACAATAAAGGAAGAAATATCTGAGAAGAAGGCTACTACCACCACATTAAATGCTTTGCATCTAACTAACTGGTCGCATTTATGTGAAAATGACACCTAAACAGTGATATCTCAGTTTACAACTATTCACAAAACTTCTATGAGGTTTTGGATGGGACAAGCATCCAATAGATCACCTATAGGATCAACAAGTGTAAGTCTAAGATAAAGGGAGAGGACTATATAAGGAAAGGGCCCTCACAAAAAATGGGGCATGTATTCTAGGAGAAAATGAAGAGAAAAGGAAGAACGTCTTGTACTTAGAAAAACTTGAGTGAATATAAGAACACTTGATCCTCGGAATTGACTGAGTGTGATTCTTAAATTGTATTTTCTTTCTGGCTTGAATCCTATCAATCCAGGCCCATATTTGTTTTGCCGAGCCGCTCTCTTGTAAAATCTACTCTCTACAAAATATATTGTTGTTGGGCTTGCAGGCCCTTATCCATTGTTAATGGGCTGTGGGTCGAAGCCTAGTCCTTACAATTTATATATAACTCAAGAGGATGTAGTGGTGGCTCTACATGCAAGCCAAGGTGGTCACAGGACAATCTTGACTTGCAAAAAAATGTATATATATATATATATATATATATATATATATATATTCACCAAAAAAATAGTATATGCTAAACTAACTTATTGTGACTACCCTAATAAAATTTTAAACACTCTAACTTGAGAATTACAAAAATTTGGGTTCAACAAAAATAAGAGTAGTGCTACTACATTCACAACATTTTCACAATAATTTCATAACAAATCTAATGTGGTAAGTTGTTATTGATTCTAATTTGGGCCAAGTATTAATATTATTTTTTTACCTACCAATAACAGTTTTTTGCATTAGATTTATTGTAAAAATGTTGTCGACGTAGCATTACTCCAAATTAATTCTGCCCCCAAACATAATTCTTAATCCATCTTTTTTAAAGCTTAAATAACAACAATAAATATTAGCCCAAATAACAACAAACATAAACCAAACAAAAACAATACAAAACCAAACAACAACAAGTGAAAAAATTATTCAACAAAAAACCTATTATAAAACAAAAATATAAAATTTGTAGCTTGTTCAACCTATTCAATAAAAGTAATTTCTAATTTCATTTTTCCTTAAAAAATGGTATCAAAAAAAATATTGTGATAATTTAAATTTTTTAGTGACCACTCTAAATAAATTTCTTAAAGCCACCACCGAGAGGATGAAAATCATTCATCCACAAGCCTCACAGATATGGGTGTCAATAATTGCCAGATTCAACTTCTATAATTGTTATCTAGGGACCCATATGTATTAATATTTATTTCTTTAAATTAAAGAAGCTGTATACTTTCTTAGCATTATTTTCAAGACATCATTTCTTTATTGTAAACAAATTGTCTAATTATAGGCTCTTTCCTTTTTATTGCAGGCATGCAAGTATTAATGCAAGTTGAGAAGTAGGAAGCATATGAGAATTAAACTAGTGTTTTAGTTTTTTCTTTCTTTCTTTTAATTTTTTTTTTTTGAAAACTTGGAACTATTTGAATACTTGAGAATTAGACTAGTTTTAGTTTTTATATGAGAATGGTGTTCAATTTGGAATTGAACAATTGTGTTTATGTTTTATTTTGAATTGGGTTATTAAATTTTGATCAACGCGAAAGAGTGCATCAAAATTTATTTTTATTTATTTTTAAAATGAATACTTATTTAAACAATTACAAACTGTTGAAATTGATCTCAAGACAACTTTTATCAACGATTGAGTGCATGTGGATAAAGATAATAAGCATACTATACTCTGAATATTTATATGCATATGTTTCAACAATTTTTAATAATAGTTTAACGTTTAATAACCCTTGATAAAGGTAGAACACATTTTTCAACGGTCACATAGGTTGTAGAAAAAAAAATCTCTACACGGTTTTGAGTGACGGTCTCAATGGTCATTTTAACTGTTGAAAATAAATTTTTCAACGGTTTATAGTACGTTTTTCAATGGTTTCTACCATTAAAAATAACAAAATTTCTTGTAGTGTAAAATTGTATAATCATTGTGATGCGTTACTCTAACTAATTCAATTAATCACATAGTTTTTTTTTTTCCGTGTATATATAATGGATGATGAATAAAAATAAAATAATATAGTAAGTGTGATAAATTCACTTTTATTAGATGTTATCTTTACTAAAATAATTGTTAAATTTATTTTTTCTTAAATGATTGTAGAAAATTTTACTTTTTATATACTACTGAGACACTAGTTTTGAGTCTTTTGACATAATAATGGCACATGGTAAAGTCAAAAAAATTAATTTTTATATCATCTCATTTTTTTTCTCAACCAAACAAAATAAATTCATATTAAACATACTAAAAAAATGAAATCTTTTTCATCCTTCCATTTTTTAGTTTTCTCACATATTTTTCAATCCTACCATCCATATAATTCCTAAAAATCTATCTATTAAAGAAATAAATATATGTGTGAAAGAGCATTCCCATTGAGAAATGTAAAATCCATATAAATATATTTTAGATGATATTGTAGTAAAAAATCGCCAAAAATACACCTACATCCGGTGCTTTATTACTATTCAAATTTATCTATGACATTGTAGCAACATTTAAAAATTAAAAACTTATATTTTATTCCATCTCAGGTCTCTCTCTCCTCTCAAGTCTCTCTGTGGCAAAAGAAGAAATCTCTCTCTCTCTCTCTCTCTCTCTCCCTCTCTGCGCGTCAAAGCTTGTTGCTGTTAAAGAAGGACAAATCAATGGAGCCAAGTTTAGACACATTCTACCTTCACTAGGTTTGGGTTTGGCATCAACAACGTTGGTCTCAAATTGGTTTCAGTTTAGGTCTCAAAGACTGGTAGGCCGTTGTGGTGTTGACTGGGTTTGTGTTGATGGGTTTGAAAATTGGGTTTTTCGTTGATGAATTTTTCGTGTTGTTAACTAAGTTTGATTTTGGTTTTATTTTTTATTTCCATTAATGGGTTTTCCATGCTTCCATCTTGTTGGCCAAGTTTGATATTGGGTTTGGGTTGCAGTTGAAACTATACAAATTTTAGGTTTGAGAAGTACTTTAATAAATATTTACAAGAACAAAGGGGATATTCAAAACTATACAAATTATCATGGAATTAAACCTATTAGTCACACTATGAAACTTTGGAAAAAAGTGATTAAAAAAAAAGTTTAAAACATGAAACAAAAGCATCAAAGAATCACTTTCATTTTATACCATGATATATATAGCATAGAAGCTATTTTCATACTTAGATGTCGAATAAAAAAATATAGATAGGCGTATAAAGTCCTCCAAATGGTGTTATTGATCTAGAGAAAGTATATGATAGGGCCCCTAGAGAGGTTATGTGGTGAGTTTTGTAAACGAAATGAGTTCATCTAAAGTATATTAAGTTGATTAAGGATATGTATCACAAAGTTATAACTAGTGTGAGAACAAGTGAAGGCATCAGAGGTGAGTTTCCTATCACTATAGGTTTGCATCAAGGAATAGAATTAAGTCCATAGTTCTTTGCACTAGTGATGGATAGGTTTACTAATTCAATTCAAGAGGAAATCCCTTACTATATTCTTTTTGTATATGATATAATTTTTGTGAATGAAACTAGATATGAAGTTAATGCCAAGTTTAAAATTTGGTGAATTGCTCTAGAATTTATATGCTTTTGATTAAGTAGGATTCAAATAGAGTACCAAAAAAATTTTTAGTGAAAGCAGAAACAAAGATCAAGGGTCAATAGGACTTTATGGTCAAAAGATGCACTAAAGAATAAGAATTTTCAATATCTTGGAGCTATTTATAAATATGAAGAGATTGAAGAGGAATCATAAGATAAGAGCATGATGGATGAAGTGGAGAAGCACATCAAAAGTCTAGTGTGATTGTGGAATACCTTTCAAGTAAGGGTAACTTTTATAAGATTATCATAGACTAGTTTTGCTCGATGGTACTAAATGTTGGGCTAATAATAAGCACAATATAAAAAAAATGAGTGCAGTTGAAATGAGAATGTTAAAATGGATAAATGGAAAATACACGAAAGATGGGATTCAAAATAAGGAAAGCATCTTAAAGATAAATGTGTTCCCTATTGATAGAAAGATGAAGGAGAGTTGCTTGCATTGGTTTGGTAATATTTAGAGAAGAGTGATTAATGCATTGATGAGAAAGAGTGAGTTGGTACATGTTGAGAGAACAAAAAAATGTAGAGTAAGATAAAAGTCAACAATAATAGAGTATGGAAAATGACATGTCAATCAAGAAAGTAATAGAGAGTATGACTTTTGATATAATAAAATTGCGCAAAAGAATACATGTGGTTGACCCTTACTAATTTGTTGAGGATTGATAGCCAACTCCAAAAATTTAGGACTAAGGCTTCTTCTTCTTGTTGCAATATGTGTACACGTATAAAAACATAAATAAATTTGAGATTGGATTGTGAAAGTTTGTAATTAATATTTTTAATTTATTGATAATAGAAACAATCAATTTCGAGTTAAAATTATTAACAATACAATTTTAGTGAATCTTATTTTTATAATTTAATAATAAAAAAACCATGTTATTTAATTAATTAAATCATACTTGTTCATGAATCATGGTTTTACATGTAATCTAATTTGGCATTGATCGTAAGTCTAGCTCCTATTTTAAATAAAAATAAATGAACAAAATTCTAAAATTTTAATGCTTTGCTCAAATTGACTCATTTTAATTTCTCACATCTATGGTGAGAGTATGGACTAGGGCCGGCCCAAATATTTTGGAGGCCTAAGGCGAAATCTTCCAATGGGGCCTTTATATCATCACTTAAATAAATATTTAAGACGCATTTTATATAATATTTTTTAAAATCCATTCTTTTTGCATTTTAATATGATTTTTTTTGTTGAGAAAATGCTAAAGTTATAAGAAACTGATATTGTAAGGGATGTGATCAGTGACAGGAGGCTTACAAAAATGCTAGAGATATTATAAAATTTACAACATAAGAATAACAAAGATATATCACCAATCACAAAAATTCATTCAAAAATGCATTTAATAGTTTGTTAAAGTCCATCTATCATATTCATTGTCACATCAAATTATAAAAGTTATGGAATAAAATTTATAGTATTTTTAACAATTTTCTATTTGAATTACTTGTAATTAGTAACACGTCTAATACCACCGCACACCCTTGGTACGATGGTCACTCCACAAGTATAAGTGCTTGTGGGGTGTGGGAGGTAAGGACCGAGATTCGAGTCTCCAAGGGGGAGCTTCACACACATATACACTTAGATTAGGCTAGAGTAGAATTATATCTTGTATCAAAAAAGTAACATGTCTATTTGTATGACCTATTTATTTAAATTTGTCTTATCTCTATCTCTAACATTACTTAATTCTTTGGGCCTTCTTAATAGTGAAAAAACAAATGTAGACTATTTTTTTTTTAATATCTCCAATTTCAAAAAAAAAAAAAAAAAGTTTTTACCCCCCTAAATTTGGGGCATTTCTCTAGTAGGGGGGCCCTAGGCAATGACCTAAGTGGCCGGCCCTGGTATGGACCCTGCGATCCAATGGTGGTGCAGTTTTTGTTGATAGTGAGATCAATAGCTGGAAATGAGTTTTGCAACAACAACATGTGGAAGAGGGCAATAGAAAAAGAAACTATTGAATTTCATTTAAGGCTGTATTCTAGTGTTAACACAAAAAAAAAAAAAAAACATAATTATTCAAGGACAAAATTTAGCTATAAAATCGGTTATAGCCTTAGGCTACAATCTTATTTAATATCTTTTTATTAGATGTGAATTTTGACAAATCCACTATTGGATTACATCTTCTTCTTATATACTTCATGCTTGCAAAATTTCTAAAAAATTAAAAATAAATAGCTATGTTATCAGTAAATTATTTAAATTGCAACTTTTTGTAGTTGAAAATTATGCGCAAAAGATAATCTTATAGATCATATAGTAAATAATATCCGATTGACACAAAATTTGACATGTGTATTAAGAATGTAAAGAACATGCAATTCAACAATTAAATTTTCAAAATTTGTAGTAATATTTATTTTATTGAGTAAGGTTGTAGTCTAAAGCTACAACCAGTTTTGTAGCTAAATTCTGTCCATTATTTAATTCTAATGTCCATTATTTAATTCTATTTACATCATAATGATTAATGATCAATAAAAAGAGGTAAAATACAGTTAACACCCTTTAGATTTGGATAATATTAACCAAGTCCAAGATATCTCAAAACTAACTAATTTGGTCCCTGTCGAGGGCAGTTTTTGCTCGTAATCACGTGTCTTTCATTGGAGGTGTGACTTTACTAGACCCGGATTTGTTTTGGAGAGTCCAATCCGGAACTCGACATTGAGTCACATAGACTAATGGCTTTTTGTGCATTTTTAAGCCTACAAAATAGATAAAGCCCAAAGTCTTAGAATCCTTAAAATGGTTGAAATAAATAAATAATACATTTAGCATAATAGATTTGATTAGATGGTGAGTTGAACGTTATTATTATGTTTATTAAGTGGTGTTCAATATTAGAAAGTAATTAATTAAGTGTCATATGTCCAGTATTGGGATGAGTCCAAAATAGTCCATATCCAGCTGCGGTTCATGGTTCATGTTCAATATAATAAGATATGTCCAGCAATCTTCTATGTCCAAATAAGGTATGTCTAGCAATGTTTTATGTCCAAATAATATATGTCCGTCGATGGTTTATGTCTGAATAATATATGTCCAGCGATGGTTCATGTACAAATAATATATGTCAACGGTGGTAGATCAATTTATTGATATGTATGTTCATTAATGAAGTATTAGTGAGACCATGTTTTATTAAATAGTGAGATGATATTAAAGTAACTTGCATCCAAGGGTGCAATAGTAATGAGTTAATGTATACTTAATAATGTAATCTTGAAGATAGAGAGATTTTGATTTATCTTGTATGTTTTTTACTCCAACTGTACAACATCACTTTGTTCTTTATATGATTTGTGACTCTAGCCGTATAGTTTTAGTAAGCTAATAACATTCCAGTGACATAATAACATGAGTACAGCAGTACAATGATAATAAAATAAAATATATTCAATAATGTAAATGTAGAAATAAAGATATAATGACTTATCTTCATAGTTTGTGGCTCCAGTTGTATAACATCAATGGACTTTACATTTCAGCAACATGAGAAAATGAGTCAAACGGTACAATATGATAGTATGAGTCATTCATGGTGACTTCATGATTAAAGAGGAAAAATGGGTGCAATTGGAGGGAGAGAGAATATGTACAATCGTGTGCATAGATTAGTTAAGTTTATCCCCTTTATCATGCACTTAGATGATTTTTCCCATGTAATTCTCTTTTAGTTTTTAGTCAAATATAAGTGTTAAAAGAAGGACTTTTAGTATTAGAAATTTATGTCTTTTATGAAAATGACTTTAATATGATATCATTGTGCCTTCTAGGAGAAGGACTTTTAGTCTTTAATGTTCATATGTCTTCCATGAGAAAGGGCTTTTAGTAATAAGTTCTTGGAAGAGGTATTGGTATCTTTTAAGATGTATGGGGATGGTAAGGAACATATATGTTTTGTAAGATATGGTGTTTGTAAGATATATTAGAAATATATGTGATAAGTATGTATGTTTAGTTTGTGAGAAAAGTGTTTGTAAAATATATGGAAGTATGAGATAGATAATATGAAGGTTAAATATAGTAAATACATGAGCTTATAGTTGCTGATAGAGTGGTTTCTTATGTTTTGTCATGGGTTATGTTGCTTTCTAAGAAGAGAGGTATTGTAAGAGAAATAGAGAAAGAGATGGAAATGTGTTTATGAGCAACAAAATGATGATATTTCAGAATAATAGAGTGTGAGAAAGATGGGTAATGGATAATGGTGTATTGTTATATGTGTGTTGTGTTGTTATCTAAGAAGAGAAATTTTGTAAGAGATATGAAGAAGTATGAAAATGTTTAGAGATATGGGCAGCAAAGTGAATGAAGTTTCAAAATGAGGGGGTGAGAGAGGGATGGATCGTGTGTGTCTTGGTTCTCTTCATATAGAGCCAAGTATGTAACTAGATTAGAATTAGTTGAAGAGAAAAATTAGCAAATAAGAAAAGGTTTTTGGCAAAACAAGTGATTTCCTTAGTTGGTTTTTTTAGTTTTAGCTAAAAGAAGAAATTCTGAGACTTTAATGCTGCTGGAGTTGCTGTTACAGCTGTTAGTCACAGTTGTCAGCTCTACAGCAGTAGCTGCTGGATGATGTCATCTGAATGATATCTTCTGCTGGAAAAAAATATTTTGTATTAAATTTATGGTTTGACTGAAAATGGTAAGATAACCTTTATGGGACCTTCATATTTCTGGTACTGCAACTGGAGGCTAAGGATCTAAGTTTAAAGTGGTAGGAATTTGTTTTTAAGGGATCCTAACTTCTTTTGGTATAGCATGTAGTTGCTGGGATTGACCATTAATGAGTAAGTGATGTCATTTTAGGACATGTGTCAACTACTTAAGTTGTTGCTGGAGCTATTGCAGTTGCTGCTGGAGTTACTGCAGTTTTTGCTAGAGCTGGTGTCGCTTTTGCCAGAGTTAAGGCAGTTTCTGCTGGAACTATTATTGGTATTTTTGGCTAAGTTTTCTTTTTTGGAAAATTATAAGTTTAGTCCATATATAATTTTGGTAAGCAATAGACTAGTTAGTTGATATTTGATGAAGTTTTAGAGATGTAATTATGGTCTCTTTGTGTTTTGACCAAATCTTGCAGAGCAAGAAGAGCATTTAATGCTAGATATGAGATATTAATATAGATTTAGCCATGTGCTTGGGATTGATTTAAATAAAAATAATAATATAATTTATATGAAATAATATGATTGCATTTTGAAACTTATATTATATGATGAACATTAATTTTTTATGTAAATAGCATGAGGAATTTTATCATTTTAAGTGTTATGTGATATGAGAGGCTTACTAATATTACCTATTGCACACTGACCTGTCAGAGTTCAAGGAATTGGGGAAGACATGCCAAGCAACATGTTTTCCTTTATCAACTTTGAATCACTGGAGCTTTACTGAACATGTTTCTTGACCCTCCAAACCACGACTCCCAAAATTCCCCCGATGAGACTCATGAGCTTGGATCATGAGCTAAAAATGAGATGATATGCCATGAGCTTGAACCATGGGTTTTGATGAGATAATAATGCCATGGGTATTGAACCATGGGCTTCTACACCATTTTGTGTAAATATGGGCTCTTTTGGGCTTTAAATTAGATTTTCCCAAAATCCATGATAATGTTGATGTGGTGCAGGTTGCAAATGAAATAAAACCATGTGGCGTGAAAAATTTGTCCTCAACAGTCCCTAATCACCGAGACAGATAACAGAAAAATGAGTAACTGTTTATGGATCAAGTTGATCAATTTTGAAATATCTTAAACCTTGCTAACATTAGTCCAAATCACAGAGCTGTTGATTGTATTTACCTATAAAAGAAAGAGTTAGCAATCATTTTTGTTTTGAAATTGGTTATTCACATTTAGTCATATTATCGCTCTATAAATTTTTCTAATAATATATATATGGTTTAAAAAAATTATATAAGAAAACAAAGACTTCATGATGTGGGAGAATATGTCATTCTACCATGTAGCGCTTTGTTAGAGTAATTTTTCAATTAGCTTTCCACCTGACCTTATTTACATAGTTTGGATTATAATAAAATTCTATTAGTATAATATTACTATTTTCATGAATTGTTTAACCTACTACTATTATTCTTCAATAACATAAATGTGACATCATAAATTTCTATGATATTTCTATAAGACAATTAAGCATTAATATGATATAAAAAAAATAAAAAAAAAACTATACTAACTCCAATCCATTAAAGTAACAAAAATTATGATTAAACAAACAATCAACTTATTATACCACATTTTCTCAACAAAAATAATAAATAAATAAATAAACTTATTATACCACATAATAACTAATTTCTAATTTACTCTATAGTCTAAATTCTTCATCCCTTTAATTTTGTATTTCATCATTAACTTAACAAAAACTTCTTCATGTTATCACAACATTTGTTGATGTTATTACTTAAATTTTTTTTGAATATTCTATATAACCTTCTCACATAGGATCTTATTGCATTATCTATACATCGCGTAGACCCATTACTAGTTTATCCTAAAAGCCAAGATGTAATCATGCTTTCCTACAATATACTTTCTAACCAATATGCTTTCTAAACAAACCCATATCTTACTCTTTCCCATAAGCATGAATATTGATTCATTTGTTTTATACAGGTGAAATTACATTATTGGTCCATAAAGTTTGCCAACTAAGCGTTTTTGGTTCCTAAAATTTAAAATGAGCACTATTGGTCCCTATAGTTTAAAAAATAAGCACTATTAATCCCTACTTTAATTTCTGTTGGTTTTTTGCCTGTGTATCTAACGGAGCAATGACATAGCATGTTTTAAGGTAAAGTGGCCACCATTTTATTATTAAAAAAAGGTACACATCACAGCAACTTAAACTAATCAAATCCCAAATTTGCAATTTAAAGCCAGAAAGCTTGCCCCTATTTTTGCTTTTTGGCACAAGAAATACTACTGTAGATGGATTTGGATTAGTCTAATGTCCAATGACATTGGACTTGTTGAGATTGTGAAATGTGTCATCATCCGACCGAGTCCAGTGCACTGGAAGCATTAGGCTCAAATCTCCTCACAGCAGATTAGTAGGAGAAAGAAGAAGAAACGAAAGGACGTGAAAATGGAAAATTATCTGTCAAACCCATTCTAGTCGTTTTCATCCAAGGCTGAAATGCATTGAAAATGAAAATTTCTAGAGAAAGAAGCATGCCTTTGGAAAATCGGTCCCATTCTCCTTTATAAAAAGCAGATTCCCTAATTTAAAAGACCTTCCTCCTTGGGCTTGGAGTTCTTTTTTCTCTCGAGCCTTAATTTGAAGATTCAGCCACGATAATTGCCAACTCTATAAAGATTCTTTTATATATTGTCATTTGTTTTCCAATTTACAAATTACAAAGTACAATATAGATCTCATATTACAATTTATTACTTTTCACTTTTGGTCGGGAAAGCAAACAAATGAAAGAAAGAAAAGGCAACAATGGCAATATTCTTGTTGTTTTGGAGACAGATCACGAGATGTTCTTGGCTCCTGTTAATGGACATACCTCTAGTACAATCCCATTAATGTGGCGTTTGGTATGGGGAATCCACATTACTCCTAGCATTCAGATTTCTAGGAATGTAGTTATTCCTATGTTTGGTTTCATTAGGAATGTGAGATGATAATATTTGGTTTATTCCCAGGAATCTTAAATGAATTATTTATTTTTTCGATTCTATCCTTAGATTTGAATGTGAACTACCAAGTCCTTTAAAAAAAAAATCTTCCTCTAAATAAATAATGAAAAACCAAATATAAACTATTAATTATGACAAATTCATTAAAATTATAGTCTAACATTTCAAAATGAAAAGTACAATACAAAAATAACTATTTAAATTCTTCAATATTTTTATTCTTAATAATAATTTTTAAAAGAGTTTAATCCATAACAAAACAACCTGACAACTTTTTTCTTTTCTACACGTGAAATCTAAAAACTTTGTTAAAGAATATATCAATATAGTTGTCTATTTGTTTATATTATTTTGGAGGGAAAATATAAAGATAAGAGAAAAGATATTGATGATTTGTTTTATATTTTATCTTAATTGCTTAAATGATAAGGAAAAATGATTAAAATTGTCAATTTATATAAAATAAAATTTCCATTAAGCTTCGGAATCTAGATTCCCACCTGTTTTAAAGGGAATCGACATTCCTACTGAGAGGGATTTAAGGGGAGAATCCAGATTCCCTTGGCATCTGATTCCCTAGCGTGATTTGCAACCAAACATGAGAATCTTTAAACATTGTTGGGGATCCTAAAACATTACCCCGTACCAAATACCACATAAAAGGTCTTTTAGCATGAAACTCTCTCTCTCTCTCTCTCTCTCTCTCTGTGGTTAGTTTCTAATAATGGCGTTTGATGCGTTAAAAGACCCAAATATTTGGGATGACCAGTTTCTGACATGTATATTCACTGTATTGTGAATATGTGATGCATACTTTTTTTTATAATAAAATGGTGGCCACCCTCATTAAAACATGCCGTGTCATTGCTCTGTTAAACACATAGGTGAAAAAAAAAACTAATAGAAGTTGATTGAAGGACCAATGAAGTAGTTTCACCATTTATCTATCCACCTAGTTAGTGGGTAGTATTTCTTATATTAAAAAGGAAACTTCAAAAGGAAGAATCAAATGGTAGTAGATCAGTGCAAATTGAATATATTATAAAGAAAGGGAAAGAAATCGTAGTCTGGGCAGGGTAGCAACCCATGAAGGCATGCCCTACTTTCATTGATAATAATGCTTTGTTTGTTTTAGCATTAACGTTTTCTGAAAAATAGGTTATTTTTCGGAGAACATTTTTTTGAAAACTATCTCATTTTTTGGTGTTTGGTAATGACCTTGAAAAAAAGCTTGAGAATGTTTTTTGGTGTTAGGTATGCACAAATTTTTGGTAACATTTCTTGTATAATTTAAAACGTGTATAATATGAAATTTATGTAAACCCAACTTTTTGTAATCAACATTAAAAAAAAAGTATGAATTTGGTTTTCAAATTAAAATTTTCACAATAGATATGGACCGTAACATACAATATATATATATATATATATATATATATATATATATATATATATATATATGACCTATATAGTTCTCATATATATAAGCTCCATAAGCTCATAATTCAAAATATCTATACTTTTCATAATTCAAAATAACTATAAACACCATTTTAAGAGAATAAAACCCAGAGCAATGACAAATGTAGCTGCCCACATTATGGGAGCAGGAAGTGATGGGTTATCCATCTACATTCCAAAATAAAAAACAAATGATAGTTATGAATTAAATGTATACTTAAATATACTAAATATAACACAAAATAAAATAATAAATTGGTCAAATAGAATCTCCTAAATTGAATGGAAATAGGTTCATGAGATTGTTCATTTCAATTATAGTTTGTTAATTTTAATATCTTTGCATACAAAATATCTGAATAGAAACAGTATAAAAAATATGCACATTAGTTCAGAGAAAAATAATAGTAAAAATCTAAACAATTTAATTTGTATGGAAAGCTAACAAAAACAAAATCAAATTTTGATTCTAATTAAATTTTCTTAAAACTTTGGTTTAAAAAAGTTTTTTTAATATATATATATGTGTGTGTGTGTGTGTGTGTGTGTGTGTGTGTGTGTATTACTTAGTTAGTAATGGACCGTACATAGTCCTGGTATATTATATAAATAACTTATGAACTTGAATTGTTTTTAGCTATCCAAAAAAAGACTCATAAATATAAAATCATTTAAAAATTATGTTTTTATAATTTATTTATATTGGATTCCTCGTTTTCTACACTAAATTAAATCATTTGGCACAAAAATTTAAAAACTTGAGATTTTTTTTTTTTTGAAAAAACTTTAGATTAGATAGGATGTATATGGCAAAATTAAACTTTAATTAAAATCCAATTTTTACACTAAATTAACTCACTTAGCACAAACATTTTAAAAATAATTTTAGATGAAACACGTGGAGCAAAATTAGACTCTATTGAATTTCAATTTGAAATCTAATTAAATTTTCTCTCAGTTTTACTTATATATATAGACTAGACTATCACACACGCTTTGTGTGTGCAATAATGTTCTTTTTATTTATTTATTTTCTTGGTTTAGTGTTATAATACTTAAAAGTTATATATAAATAATTGTGTATGTTTTTTTAAGAAGGAGGTAACGTAACATGAAATAATATTTGAAAATGAGATAGAGAACCGTAAAAAGTTGAAACCCAATGAGACATTTGAATTTATTGATTGAGATAATAATTGTGATAAGTAAAAAATTTGAGGTTTGAATAAAAGAAAGATGATATACGTTAGTATGGATGAATGATGATTAGTGATAACTGTATAGAATTTAGATAAAAAAAAAAATTTGGAATGTTTTAAAGATTTTTTTTTTTTTAATCCATAGAAATTTCGGGGTAAGAATGAGTAGTTTTTACGTGAGGTAGTGGGTTTTTTTTTTTGTTTTTGGAAAAAGTAAAAATTTTTTTTTTCTTGATAAAGATAATTGAAGTATTTGAATTTAAAAAATTAACAAATACAGATAGAAATCAGAAATTTGAATACAAATAGGTGGTGAGAATAACGATTTTTTTCCCTTTTGTATGTGAGATACTATTACTATTTTAACTTTTTTTGCTTTTTTATAGGAAAAAAATATTAAATTAAAGGGTATGTTATTTCAGAGTTTGTATGAGGATATTTTGGTACGCCAAAAATTGAAGACGAAACAGGAGAATCCTCTTATTAATAGTATAGAAGATAACCGTGTATTTTGTTTTTGTTTTTGTTTTTGTTTTTTTTTTTTAAGAAAGAGATAAGGTAATGTGGAATAATGTTTAAAAATGAGATAGAGGTAGTGTCTTAAGTTTTAGGCTGAATGAAGAAGATAAAAGAAAGAAAAAAAACCTAAAACTTAGAAAAAATAAATTATTCTTTTAATCGGCTTATGTTTTTTAATTCAAAATTATTTAACTAAATGATAGAGGTATTTAGAGAGTTTAAGTTTTTGTGTAAGGGTATTTTAGTACATAAAAAGTTGAAAACCAAACCAAGAATCATATTATTAATAGTATAGATTCTAATCAATATAATTTGATAGCATTCTAATCAACATTGGAGCATTCTAATCAATATAATATGACGACCACACTCCTAATATTTTGGTGGCAACTTCTCATGTATAGCAACATCCTAATCAATATATTTTGACGATACTAATTTGTGGGAAGAGGAGAGACGAGGCAGAGGGAGTGACAGTGAGGTGTGAGAAGAGAAAAAGTAAAGGAAAGAGAGAAGAAGTGAGAGCTTACTGTGAGAAAGAATGAAAGCGCCAAAAAATTTATGTTTCCCACGGCAAAAAAAAAGAAAGATAATGTTTAGAGATTAAATTTAATAGAGACTCGATATAAAAGCCTATATTTACGCCCTCCAATAATTTCCTGTCACATCAGATTTGTCTAAAGATTATAATAGAGTCTAACACATTGGGTCACAATCTCATCTAAAAAAAAAAAAAAGAGACAAAAACAAACAAATAAGGAAAGAAAAGAAAAACAGTTAACGCCAGAGAGGGGAAGTGACAATAAATCTTCGGACAAGAATGTTGACTACCAAATCTGAACCCATGCCACCATTATCAAGGCCTCTGTTGCATGAGTTTGTGTTCCATTCCAGAGTACCCAGAAGGAAATTTCTTCAGAAGCAAAATCTTTTCGTTTTCCGTCAGATCCATGGTGGCCAGCTCGATCACTGAGTGTTTTGAAACTACTAATGTTAATGCAGTGAAAGTGAAACACAGTACTCCTCTAAACGGAATTAACACAAGACAAGCAAAAAATGCTTTCTTTTGTCAAGGAAAGACAATAAAACCACCTAATTATATATGTTTTGGTCGTAAGGATGATTTTAATTAAACTTCTTATTCTAAGGAGTATAAGATATTTTTCCCCTTTAATTTTTCAAAAACATACACAAAAGAAAATTGATGATGTACGTAGTTGAAGAAATAACATAATTAAAGGAATTAATTTGGAAAGGAGATCCATTATTGTTATTTGTTTGGTACGATGTCACCCACGGCTCTGCGGTTTCTCCCAGTCGCCCACGTCGTATCCGCTCCATCTGGACTTTTTTTTTTTTTAATTTTAATATTCCGATTTCAGAGTGTATCATATGTTAAGACTTAAAGACTGCGATGGTGGATTCAGCCAAAAAAAAAAAAAAAAAAAGACTGCGATGGTGGTGGTTTAGGCTGTATTCTTACTTTTAAGCAAATCTGACATGGCAGTATATAATTGAAAGCTGTAAATATAGGCTTTTACACAACATTCTTACCAAATTTGTACTCAATATTTTTATAGGAGATACGCACGAGAGAGAGATTATTTTCCATTTTTTTTGAAAAACAACCTATAGAAAATAAGCCTTATTTTATTAAAGTTTTCCGTTGACTAAAGATAGTTTTTCGTTGACATTGAAAAATGTGAAAAATTATCTAGAAGATTTTCCAACGAAACAAATTAATAACAACTACACTTATTTATATATTTGACTTTTAAAAAAAAATGTCATTTTGCCGTGTGGCACTTTTTTTTAGTACTCTATCGAACATGCTCATTGTATCATGGACTTGGTTTAGGTCTAGTGCATCCAGTTCACTGGACCCGGTTAGATGGTGACACATATTCAAAAGTGGACACATGTCATCATCTCAATAAGTCCATTACTATTGGACACTAGACTGAAGCTTGACCCTTGTATCATTGACTAACAACCTATGAACTTTTCACACAAGCAACCTTTTCTTATTCTAATTAAATAACTGGTGATGTTATTGATAGGCCTTAATTGCTTTCTTTCCCCTTTTTTTTGCCTTCTTTGATTGATTTCTACAAGTAATGGAGGACTTTCATTCCATTATGGGATGATTGTTTTCTATTCTTGAATTAATGCTACTACGTACCACAAGCCTAACCATCCTACAGTTGGCTGTAAAATAAATACACCCACCCTTAGCAATTTGCATGCTTATAAAAGCCATCCACCTTTGGGAGTCTAATTTTGAATAGAGCTTATTGCTGAAAACTGAAAACTGAAAACACTGTAGCAAAATAATTTTTAAATGTGTGAATAGTATTGTGGGACCCAGTTTTAATATTTTTTCTGAATAAAGTACTTGGAGTCCCATGAACAGTGCGTAAACAGTACGTGAACAGTAAAATTGGTCTCCCGCACAGTAAAATACCGTGCATGAACAGTACCGGTTACTGTTCATGCACGTTGAAAAAAAAAAAAAAAAAAACGCAGAATCGCTGGACGTGGCCACAAAACGCTGTATCCAAACTCAGCCTAAGACTTAATGAAATTAACCACAAAGTTTCTATCAACTCCAATGGCCACGCTACTTTTGACTCCAGAGATACTTGTATCAATATTTTTATTTTTCCTTTTTCTTTGTCATTGGAGATGGAGCAAAGCCCAAACCATAACAAATTGGCCTCTTGTCGGAATGCTCCCAGGCCTTCTTCAAAATCTATCGAATGTTCATGAGTATTTTACATGGCTCCTAAAACATAATGGGGCACTCTCGAGTTTAAAGGTCCTTGGTTCACTAGCATGAACTTCATGCTCACTAGCGATCCTATGAACGTCCACAACATTTGCAGCAAAAACTTTTCTAACTATCCAAAAGCGCCAGAGTTTCAAGAGGCTTTTGAATCTTTGGGAGATGGGATTTTCAATTCTGATCATGACTCGTGGGGATATCAAAGGAGGCTATTTCATACATTGTTGAACGACAACAAGTATAAGGTGTTCTTTGAGGAAGTTGTCAAGGGAAAGGTGGAAAAGGGCCTCATCCCAATTCTTGACCACGTTTCAAGTCTGGGAATTGAGGTTGATTTACAAGATGTTTTTCAACGATTCACCTTTGATAGCGTTTGCTTAACGGTTTTAGGTCACGATCCAAATTGTCTCTCCATTGAATTCCCTATCGTTGCACATTCAAAAGCGTTTAATGAAATGGAGGAATATTCATTTTATCGACACTTTGTGCCAAAAAGATGGTGGAAGTTACAAAGAAAGCTTCAAATTGGATCAGAGAAGAAGCTATTACATGGTTGGAAAGTTTTGGATGAATTTGTATACGAATGCATCTCAACCAAGCGAAAGGAAACCCTGAAGAAGGAGGAACTAAAAATGGACTTGTTTACATCTATAGTTATGGAGGAACAAGAAGGAGAAATGAACAGTAATATTACAAAATCCAACAAGTTTCTAAGGGACACTACATTTAATCTCTTGGCAGCAGGGAGAGACACCGTAAGTTCTGGACTCACATGGTTTTTTTGGCTTGTTGCAACACACCCATTAGTGGAAGCCAAGATTTTAGAAGAAATCAAGGAGCATTTGTTGGATAACGGAAAGTTGAAGGATTTGAACATAGATGAGCTAAGTAAGCTAGTATATCTCCACGGAGCGATTTGCGAATCCGTACGCCTTTTTCCACCTTTACCTTTCAATCAAAAAACTTCATTGCAATCTGATATTCTTCCTAGCGGTCACTCTATCAAGCCAAATACAAAAATGGTTCTCTCTTTGTACTCAATGGGAAGGATGGAAAGTATATGGGGTCAAGATTGCTTGGAATTCAAGCCAGAGAGATGGATTTCAGAGCATGGAAGAATAGTGCATGTACCATCTTTCAAGTTCATACCATTTAATGCGGGACCAAGGACTTGTTTAGGTAAGGATATGACCTTCATTCAAATGAAAATATGACCTTCATTCAAATGAAAATAATTGCAAGCACCATCCTTTGGAATTATCATGTTCACATGGTTGAAGGTCATCCTGTTTCACCGAGTTTTTCCATTGTTCTTCACATGAAACATGGTTTGAAGGTGAGAATATGCAAAAGATTTGTTTGACAAAGAAAGGGAAGCAATTTATACACACATCTTGTTACATACGCATTTGCATACATGTAAAAATTGCACTAGAATCGTGACTTGAAGTCACGATTTCCAACTTGAAAAGAGTGACTTCAAGTCATGTTTTCAGTCTAATTTTAATGTGTGTGCAAGTAAATGTATGTATAATAATTTGTGTGTAATAAACTACTCACAAAAAAAAAAAAAAAAATTATAGTACTTGCTAAAGTACATTAGTGGTAAAGTAGTTCTCCATGCTATTCAATAAATATTGTTGAAAGTATTGTTTTCGAATAATTATAGTTGTGTGAGATACTTGATTGTGCACTTGCAATAATTCATTAAGCACTTTGTGTAGGAGCCACATGTTTAGTGCTAGATGGAAATTTCAATAAACTCTTTCACAACATTTCTACATTCTTTCATATCATATGTAAATGGTAGATAATTGGTATGAAAGTATGACCATTCTAAGAAACTTTCTACCTCCAAGAGGTAGAAACAATAATTACCCAAATGAAAATATTTGCAGGGGCAATTACTTAAGACTATCATATTCAAGTGGTTGAAGTCAAATAAGATCCTTCATATTTCATTATAATTGAAGGGAGTATATTTCAAAATTAAAAATTTATTTGATGTAGAAGTCCATACACTTTTTATATTGTACACTTTTTAAATTGTAATATTTAATATGAATAAATTATGAGAGATCCATTTCAAATGGAGTTGATTCCTTTTCAGTTGAAGCAATGTTGTTAATACCATATCAAAATTCGTTTTGAATTGATAACTGAAATAAAATATTTTGACATTGGTGAGGACTTTTTTTTTTTGTTGAGAAACTGAGTACTTGTATATTGCCAATAATTTAATAAGTATTTGTGATTACTTTAAAGTTGTTAACATCTAAAAGTGATCAATTAATTTTAAGAACTAAAATAGCTCATAAACTAAAATTTTGGAATGAACAATGGATTTTTATCTTAATTTTTTGAAAAGTGAGAATTCAATTTTTTATTCTCTATTTTTTATTTAATATACATATAATAATTCATTCTACCTCTAAAATAGCAAAATAATTATTCTTTTACCAAAGTTTAGTATCCTATCTCTCTCACTCAAATAATTCTTACATATTTCAAGGACTAACGACCAAGAAATTCAACTACCAATGTCAGAATATTCCTTTCTCGACCAAAACTTTTGGCCTAAACTCCGTCACCCACGACATTTAACAAGGAGCAACCATTCTCGAATGTAGAACCTATAATTTTAAACAAACATCACAATCGGAGAAGGAGATATTAACTTCACCGGCGGTGTTAGACTAGACAATACCGGTGTGATTGAAGCCCTTGGTGACAACTCTTTTATAAGTATGGGAAGAATTATGGTTTGGGGATCAAGAGCTTAAGAGTCTAGTAAGATTTATCTAGGGCTATAATTGAACTAAAGCTATTGATGAATAGCTAGAGCTTGTTTCAAAAAAAATGTTTGTTTGCATATATATATATATATATATATATATATATATATATATATATTTTAGTAGATATGCAAACTCAAGCATTGGTTTAGAACCAATTATTAAATAAGTCAAGCTCAAACATTTATTTATTTTAATGAATAAGCTCTCAAATATGAGGTTTGATGGTGAGTTTTTGAAAAAAAAATAAGATTGGTGGTTTGTCAAAAAGAATTTCAAAATTGGTCTCTCTCCAATGAATTTTAATTTCTTCCTAAGACACTTTGTTTTTCATGGTTCTTCATCTACAAAGCCAAAGACACATGTTGTGTGGGTGAGAAAAAAATTTCTAAAGTGAGTGCTAGCTATTCGCTTTGTCCCTAATTTAATTCTTTCATTTATATAGTGAAATTTGTAATTTTCAATTTTTGATTTGGTTTATTTTCAGTTTGTTTGGTTATTCAAATATCCAAAACATTGAAATTTTCAAAAAGAAAATTTTATTTTGATTTTGATTTTCACATTCAGAAGTAAATATTCGGCTAATATGAAGCAAAGTATTCAAAAAATTTGTGTGGTTAAAATGAGAATATTAAAGTGGATAAGTGGAAATACGTGGAAAGATTTAATTTAAAATTCCCTTAAAGATATGAGTATTCCTTATTAATGGAAGAATGAGCGAGGGAAAGTCACTTAAGATGGTTCAATCATGTTTAGATGAGAGTGATGAATGCACTGATGAGAATGACTGAGTTGATTCACGTTGAGGGAAAGAAAAAATGTATAGAAGGATAAAAACTAGCATTGATAGAGTAGTAAAAAAAGACGTGCAAAGTAAGTAATGGAGGGTATTACTTCAGATATAACAAAATGACAGAAAAAAATACGTGAGGCTGACCCATATTGATATGTTGAGTATTGATGGTCGACTCCAAAAATTTGAGACTAAGGCTTGGTGGTGGTGGGTAGGGGCGGCTCTACATGTATCTCAAGGTGATCACAGGACCACCCTGACTTGCCAAAAAATGTATATATATACTAAACTAACCTATTTTGACCACCCTAATAAGAATATTAATCACCCTAATTTGAGAATTACAAGAATTCCAATTCAATAAAAATAAGAATAATGCTACATTCACAACATTTTTACAATAATTTCATAACAAATCTTATGTGATAAGCAAAAATCAGTTACTAATTCTAATTTGGGTCTAATATTGACATCTCATTTAAAACCACTAAGAACAAATTGTTGTATATGATTTGTTTAAAAAATGTTGTAGATGTAGCATTACTTCAAAAATAATTCTAGCCTCTCAAGAAAAATATTGTAGTCATGAGTTTTTCTTGATAATGCCGGTAGTTATGCTTTTTTTAGCTTTGTAGTGGCAATAATTTACTTTCTTTTGTGACTCAGCTCACAGTTGTAGCAAATATCATCCATTTTCTTTCTATTTTCTATTATCATTTTTATTCTTTTATTTTATTACTTTCATCTTAACATTCTCAATCCCCACTTTATTTCTTATCAATCCTTTTTTTTCTCTCTTTATTAATAGAAAAAATGGTAAAACTTCATGTATTTTCGTGTTTTTTTTTTGTGATATTGATTTATAAGGGTAATTTTGATATTCACACATGACAAGGCAACGATCATAAACAAAGTCGTCAGCTTCACTTATGAGAGACAGCATTAGTGTAAAGTCTACGGCTCCACCCCGAAGCTGACGACTGCATCTTGGATGACGACACAGGAAGCTGACGACTGCATCTCGGGCATAGGAAGCTGACGGGGATAAGCTGAAGGGGATGCGCAGATCTTTGACAAATTTGACGTGGCCTTATTTGGTCTCCACGCATGCGTGTATAAGGAAAAATCTTACGCCCCACGCTTACCCCTGATCAAGAAGACTCCTATAAGGAGCGGATTTTGGGAGATACGCGAATTAAAGAGGTTTTCTCCTACAAGGAAAGAACTTCTTAACCAAGGCACGGATGTCAACCCTACAGTACTATAAAAACCCCAAAACCCTCACAAACGAAGGTACGCATAATTTACCCTAGTTTTGACACTCTAGAGTTGGAAAACAAGAGATTTCTCTAATTTGACCTTCAGAGGGGTTTTGGCCAGTACCACACTGGTACTCTTCTTCCCTTTGCATTGTGCAGGTATTATTTGGAGCACGTAAGGACCGTGTGGCTCACTGATGATTTCCGGCATCATTAGTTGGCGTCGTCTATGGGAACCTCTAGAGACTTGTAAAGCCATGCTATCGCTTCCTGGACAAAGAGTTGCATGGTACTTACTCGCTTGATGACGACCACCAACAATGCTCAAGGAGACGAACCACCCACAACCGCACTCGAAAGACAAGTCCAAACTCTAGCCACTGTCGTGGAAGGCCTCACCAAGGCGCTAACACTTAGGAGGAAGACCAAGAAGGTACCAGCGCTGAGAAAAGGAACCAAGAAGGGCTGGAGGGTAGCAATGCCCCAAGCAGATTGGAACGATGTGACACGAGCTGGCCATCTGTCACTGATACGCTTCCATCTCACATAGTCGTCAAGATGCAGATGATGAAGGAACAAATGGACCTTATGATGAATGCCCTTAGAGGACGGGTGTCTAGCGACCTTGATGACTTGGTCCATCGAATTGATTCACCATTCACAGCGTCCATCACTTCGTTCCCCGTTCCATCGAAGTTTCGTATGCCGCAGGTGGAAAATTATGACAGATCCAAGGACCCCTTAGATCACTAGGAGTATTTCAAGACCTTGATGCACCTTCATGGGGTGCCGAACGAGATCATGTGCAGAGCGTTCCCCACCACGCTGAAGGGACCCACAGGAATTTGGTTCAGTAGGTTAACACCCAACTCTATTAGTACCTTCAAGGAGTTAAGCGCCCAATTCGCCTCTCACTTTATAGGGGGCATAGGTATTAGAAGTCTACTGCATGCCTGATGAACATTAAGCAATGGGAGGACGAGACGTTGAGGTCTTACATCGCTCATTTCAACAAAGAGGCACTCTCCATCGATGAAGCTGACGACAAGATACTCGTGGCCGCTTTCACAATTGGACTACGAAAAGGTAAGTTTCTATTCTCCCTATACAAGAATGACTCAAAAACCATGTCAGATGTGCTATACAGGGCAACCAAGTACATGAATGCGGAAGACGCGTTGTTGGCTCGAGAAGAGAGGCCTAAGAAGAGGGAGAGACAGGAAGACGTATGGCAGGTTAGGGGTCGGAAGATGGCCAGGATTGGAGAGCGATGGGAGGACAGGCGCTTCAAAGCCCCCGCGGGAAAATTCACAAGTTTTAACCCGTTAACTGCCCCAATCGACCAGTCTTAATGCAGATCAAAGACGAAAGGGCTCTGACATTTCTCGGCAAGCTGAAGGGAGATCCCAATAAGAGGTCTAGGGACAAGTATTGCCACTTTCACTGTGACCACGGACATGACATTGCCAAATGCTACGATTTGAAGCAACAAATAGAAGCAGTCATAAGACAAGGAAAGCTAAAGAGGTTCGTTAGCAAAGAAAGAACGGATCCACCATAAGAGCAGATCCCTCAGCGAGAGAATGAGCGTCCTAGGCCGCCCATAGGAGATATAAGAATGATCGTAGGAGGCGTTGCGGCCTCTGGTTCATCCAAAAAGGCCCATAACACTTACCTTAGGATGGTTCAAAATGTCTAACTAACAAGCCTTGTCCCCAAGGGTATTCCCCCCTTGGCACCGTCACTTTGACTGTAACTATAGGCGATTACCTCCAGCAGATCACAAAGAATGTAACATTCCTTGTGGTCGACTGCTCATTCGCTTACAACTCCATCATAGGACAGCCTACCCTCAATTTGTGGAAGGCTATAACCTCGACCTATCATTTAATGATCAAATTCCCTATTGACTATGGAGTAGGAGAATTGCGAGGAGATCAGGTGGTTGCACGCGAGTGCTACATAGCTATGATGGAAATGGTTAACCATCTTCAGGCCATGAACATAGAAGAACATCGGACAGTGGCAAAGCCCGTTGAAAGACTTGAAGAAATACTTCTTGATGATTCCCGACCAGAACGAACAACCAAGATCGGCACCTTCGCTAGCCCAATGGTTCGTCAAACACTCACAACTTTCCTCAAAAAGAACCGGGACGTATTTGCCTAGAGCCACGAAGACATGCCATGAATCAATCTGTCAGTCACGGTGTACAGGTTGACTGTGTAGCCTTCCTTTCCACCCATCTGTCAGAAGAAACGGGTGTTCGCCCAAGAGAGAGATCAAGTTGTGGCGGAAGAGGTTTACAAGTTACAAAAGGTAGGTTTTATTAGGGAATTTTACTACCCCGACTGGTTGGCGAACGTTGTGATGGTCAAGAAAGGCAACGGAAAATGGAGGATGTGCGTAGACTTCACGGACCTGAACAAAGCATGCCCCAAAGATAGCTACCCCCTCCGGTGGGTTGACCTTCTGGTAGACTCTACGGCTCAATACCAGCTGCTGATCTTCATGGACGCATTTTCAAGATATAACCAAATCTAAATGGACGAAGCAGATCAAGAGAAGACTTCATTCGTAACTAGCCAGAGCCTTTTCGTAACATATCAGAGGCTCATGAACAAGATGTTCGCATAGTGGATTGGGAGAAATGTTCAAGTCTATGTCGACGACATGCTAGTAAAAAGTCAAAGGGAGGACGATCACTTGGACGATCACTTTGACACCCTTCGCTCTTACAAAATGAAGCTCAACCCAAACAAGTGTGCATTCGGAGTGACGAGAGGAAAGTTCCTAGGATTCATGGTGTCTCAGAGGGGTATTGAGGCCAACCCAAACAAGATCCGAGCCATAATAGAAATGACACGCCCGAAGAACGAGAAAGAAGTACAAAGCCTCAGTGGCAAAGTAGCCGCACTGAACAGGTTCGTATCAAGAGTGACAGACAAGTTTCTACCTTTCTTCCGCATGCTGAAGAAATCTTTTGAATGGACAACAGAGTGTCAGTAGGCATTCGAAGACCTGAAGGACTGACTCTCGTCCCCTCCATTGTTGAGTCCCTCCCAGCTTAGGAAGAACTGTTCCTTTACTTGGCGGTATCCTCAGCTGCCGTCAGCGCGGCCTTAGTCAGGGAAGAAGAGAGGGTGCAAAGAACCGTGTACTACACAAGCCAGTCACTCAAGAGGCGCGGAGGAAAGATACCCCCAATGGAGAAGCTCACCTTCGCTTTAGTTATAGCAGCCCGTAAGCTCAAGCCATACTTCCATGCTCACACGGTGATCATCATGATCAACAAACCCTTACGGCGAGTAATGAGCAATCCTGACGCTACCGAATGGATGGCATTATGGGCAGTAGAGTTAAGTGAATTTGATATACAATACCTCCCGCATACTGCCATTAAGGGGTAGGTGATCGTTGACTTTATTGCGGAGTCACCAATGTAGAAAGCCAGGGGGTAGGAGAGTATCCACAATGGAGTATACACATTGACAGGTCATCCAACAGACAAGCTGGTGGAGCAGGCATTGTACTTCGTTCTCCAGAAGGGGATGAGATCGAATGCATGGTTCGTCTTGACTTCCATACGACCAACAACGAGGCTGAGTACGAAGCTCTAATAGTAGAACTAGATCTCGCCAAGGCAGTAGGGGCCGCGAGTATAATTATCCATTGTGACTCCCAGGTCGTCACAAATCAAGTAAACTACGATTATGAATGTAAGGGTGAGAGGATGAAGAGATACCTAGAGCAAGCAAAGAGAAAGGTGAACGACCTACAAGCCAAGATTGTTTAAATCCCAAGACGAGAGAATGAGCAAGCCGACCGTCTTGCCAAGGCCGCATCGGCAGAACACATGATCACCCCCGACAAGGTACTTTCCTTTATTCAGCTTTTGCCACTGATAGATGTCATCGATGTGCAGGAAATAGGTTCCGAAAGAAATTGGACCACCCATTAGTTTCTTACTTGAAAGACGGCATACTACCCGACGGTAAAAAGGCTGTAAGAAAGCTGAAGGTTCAAGCAGCACGGTTCGTCTCGATAAAAGACATCCTGTACAAGGGGGGCTTTTCTTGACCGTACCTAAGATGTTTAAGTCCCGAGGAAGCAGATTACATCATGAGAGAAGTGCACGAAGGGATCTGTGGCAACCATTCAAGGTCACAGTCATTGGTACATAAGCTGCTTCGAGCTGGATATTACTCGCCGACTATGTAGAAGGATGCCCAAACTTATATCAAAACCTGTGACAAATGTCAAAGGTTCAGCAACATCATCAGATAGCCAACGGAAGAGCTGACTCCGATAACAGCCCCGTGGCTATTCGCTCAATGGGGGCTTGACATTATGAGCCCATTCTCGATAGCAGTGAGACAGTTGAAGTTCCTAATAGTCGGCATAGACTACTTCACCAAATGGGTAGAAGCTGAAGTCCTGGCCACCATCACGGAGAAGAATGTAAGAAGCTTTTTGTTTGGAATAACATCATTTGCAGGTATGGGATCCTAAGGGTCCTGATCTCAGATAACGGGAAGCAATTCGACAACGATTCCTTTAGGGACTTCTGCTCATAATTAGGGATTAGGAACCACTATTCCTCCCTTACCCATCCTCAAGCCAATGGACAAGTTGAGGTCACGAACCGATCCTTGCTTCGAATCATCAAAATTCGGCTTGAGGGGGCAAAGGGCGTATGGCCAGAGGAGTTACTAGCGTACTATGGGCATACATGATGACAACTAGAACCCCCACAGGAGAAATGCCATTTCGACCGACATACAGAAGTGGGGCAGTCATCCCAGCTGAGGTCGGGCTCACGAGCTACAGAGTGGACAATCACAACGAGGGGAAGAATGATGAGGCCATACGTCTACAGCTTGACTTAGTTAACGAAGTCAGGGCAATAACTGAACAAGGACTCGTACAATACCAGGACCTTATGGCCAAATACTACAAATCCCGAGTCAAACACCAAGACTTCAAAGTTGAAGACCTTGTCTTAAGGAAAGTAATGGGCACCACTAGAGACCCCACACAAGGAAAGCTCGGCCCAAATTGGGAAGGACCCTACAGAATCACGTCATGGCTGAGGAAAGACACCTATCACCTGGAAACACTAGACGGACAGAAGTTGCACCACCCGTAGAACACCGAGCATCTCCGAAAATAGTACCAGTAGACATGATAACATGAAAAGTGACACTCCTCATTCTCCAATTTATTTTAGTTCATTTTTGCTATAGTACCTTTTAAGCCCATAGTGCCAGTCTTTTCTTTAAAGAACAATTTTTCTACATACATTTATCATAATAAGAGGAGTTTACTCAGAAATGACTGGTGTATCTATTTGTTTCTACGTGTTTATTCTACATGCTTAACAAGTCCACAAGTGGATGGAGTCGTTAGTCCACGAATGGATGGATTTGTAATTAAGTCCAAAAGTGAACGACATTATCATGTGAAGATGAGTCAATATGAAGTCCACAGGTGGACAGACCCAAGGTTACGTCCATTAAGTCGACGATTTCATCCCACAGGGATGGCCTAATTTTATCAAGTCTACAAGTGGACGGATCCATAATTAAGTGGACGGGTTCATGACTTAGTCTGTAAATAGACAAGTTTATCCCATAAGAACAAATCATTACAAGTCTACAAAGTGGACGAGCTTATTATAAGTCCACAAAATAGATGAACATATTACCAAGTCCACAAAGTGGACGAGCTATTATAAGTCCACAAAGTGGACGAACTTATTACCAGGTCCACAAAGTGGACGAGTCCATTGCTATGTCCACAAAGTGGACGAGTTTATCAAGACCACAAATGGACAAGATTATCAGTTCCACAAGAAGACGAACTAGTAAAGGCCAGAAGTAGACAAGTTTAGTCCACAAGTTGATGGGCTTATTAAGCTCGTAAGTGGATGAACCTATTAATTAGCCCACAAAGCTAATGAGGCTAAGTCCACAAGCCGACAGGATAGTCCTAGTATCCGAAAATAAATGTACATAATCCTTAAGCACACATTCACATACAATTGAGACACATGTACTAGTAAAAAATGCATAAAGATTAATTAAAGCAACTAGTGTAGAAAAATGCCACAGTATAAAGTGTCTACAATAGAAAGCCCAAAAAAAAAAAAAAAACAAAAGGGCCTTAACATCATCTGGAAAATGGACGAAATACATTAGTAATAAAAAATAAAAAGCTGAGGGTCCTAGACGTTCTTGGCCAAAGGGTCTTCGTCAGCTTTAGGTGGAGGGTCTTGGACAGAAGGGTTCCCAGCATCATTGGCTTCAGTGGACGGGATCAGAGGAGTAACAGGGTTCTCCGCAACAGGCTAAGCCAAAACGAGGCCATCATTTTTTGGATCCCGCTCTGACTGAGTGGAGTCGTCACTTTTCTCAAGGGTGGTGTCGCTAGCTAGAGTAGACAGCAGGGGGCTGTCCATGGTGACCTTGGATAAATCCAAGTGTGGGTTGACGGACTTGACCTGTTTTAGGCAATCCTCAAATCCGTCACCATAACGCAGGCATCAATAAAAGGCTAGGAAGCCTTGAATTCTGTTACCACGTCAGCCCTGGCCGTCTCCACCTATTCTACTAGAGCCGTTAGCTCCTTCTGCATGATCGCCTTAGCCTCTTGCTTTTCTTGCCGCTGACGGGTCTCCTCCTTCAGCTCCTCTTGTAGCTCCGTGACCTTCTTGTTGAGAGTGCGAAGGGCGTCCTTGTATTGATCCTGTTTGTTAGTTAGCATTTCATTACGCTTCCTAAGACGAGTGATAATCCCTTCCTCAGCCACGCACCTATCTTGCAGGGCTTTCATGCAAACCAAGGCCTGAAAAGGAATTGTGACCATCAACCAACGAATAAAGCAAAGGGGTAAGAAAGTTAAAACACACCCTTAAAAGATCAAAGAGGCCTGACGCCCCCAACTCCTTCGTCTCTTGATCAGCACACGGTTCCACGTCCGTTTCTTTGATGATTGATTCAACCATTTCGGCGGCATAGCCTTTGTGTGTGAGGAGACAACGGGTTCCCTCACCGATGGGGCCGGTTCCCGTCATCAGACCTTTGCCAGCTCCATGAGTGGGCTTAGGAGGCGACGACTTCTTCTGCTTCACGTCACCAATGGAAATGCCCGTCCCTTTCTTCAGAGGACGGTCATCTTTCCCTTCACTCTTCCTTTTGGGAACCCCCTTGGTAACGTCCTTGAGAGGAGACGATAAAGCTTCGTCCTTCTCCTTCTTCTTCTTGTTCACAGCGGTTGCCCTCACTAAGGCCCTTTATCTCACTGCCTCCATTTCTATGAAGGACAAGAAACCAATGTTAAGAAGGCAGACACTGATAAAGACGACGAGACTAAAGAAACATGTAATATTACTTACGCCGACAAGAGTAATCGTCCAATCTGCGAGCTATAGGCGTCGGCTCGGGACCACCGCAGAAAGCGTGTATAGTGTCAAGGGTTATTATGTCCCGACACATGCGTTCGTCAAAAGGGATCTGCAAAACCCGACGAATGAAAGCTTCCTGCTCGCCTATAATGTGAAGGCAGACGCTGGCTACACAACAAAAGAAAATTGATGGCATTAAAACCATGAATCAACATTAGTAAATACCAAGTAGATGACATTAAAAGATGCAGATGGTACTAAACCTGAATCTTTGACGATGCCCCAGGTATTGTCAAAACCATGAGGCATCGTCACCCACTTGTCCCAACGGCACACCCAATTCATCCCTTGAACAAAAAAGTATCTACTCTTCCAATTTTTATTCGAGTCGGGCATCTCTGAGACAAGCCTAAGTGTCTTCTGCCTTGCTGCAAAATGATCTATACCCTTAGACGAGGAGATGCGTTGTGGTTTGTAGCACCAAAAGAACTCGTCCAAGGTTAACTGACGATTTCCTCTACTAAAACGACCCCAGATAACTTCAGCCTCTATAAATATCCTCTAAGCGTTTGGGACAATTTGGCTAACGGATAGGCCAAGGTAGGTGGCCAGCTGACGGTGTAGTGCCATCAAAGGAAGCCTCAATCCAGCTGAGAACATGGCATGACACATGCTGAAGTCCGCGGTCTTACTAAAGTATCATTTCTCATACTTCCTAGGTAGACGGATTGGAATATTATCAGGAATTTGGAAGCGGTCCCTCAAGCCATTGAATATTTTGGTCGTTATTGTTGGATAAAAGTCATTCACTGTCCAGATTTTGGGGAGAATAAAAGGACGAGTGTGACCGTCACCAGGGCTCCCAGAGCTTCCTTCCTCAGGAACTCCCTCATCACCACTACCCTCACCCTTGTCATCTTCAACCTTTCCTCCCTCACCATCCCCGTCGTCGCCCTCTACTTCCTCACCCTTCTCTCCAACTTGACTCTCCACTTCACCGTCAGGAGAATGGGCGGACGGCTCCCTCTCTGACGACCCTGAGAATCCCTCCTCAGGCTCATGACCTGACGGGAAAACTTCGTCGTAGCCCACTCCATCACAAACTGACGACTGCTCACTCGTCGCTTCTATGGACATCTATTTACCTACGAGCGACAAAGGTTTTCTAAGAACCTAAGTTGACGGTCTCTCTAAGAGAATAGCAACAAACAAAAGTAAAAGGGCTTACTTGATTAGTGGACGGCTGCTTGAGGGATGACGGTCTTAGTGAGCAGATGGCAGCAAAGATGACGAAATCAACAAGTTGACAGGCGCAAGAAAAATCAAAATGACGAGTTCACTCTTACAATCAGCAAAGATGAAATGGGAGAATTGAGGGGAGGAAGGGAGATATATATAGGCAGAAAATGCACGAAAGACGAAGCGATACGCTCGTCCAGAAGCGGGGCCAATTAGCTCACACCATGTACCCAATCATTTAATAAAGGTTGCTCGAGGAATCACTCATAAATGACCTTTCTTTCCTCTAAACAAATAATAATTAATAATAAAGACTGCAAAGCTAACTCCATAACCCATCAGCTAAAGCTGACGAGGCTATGGAGTAGGGGGCAGCTGATGAGGGTAATTTTGTAATATTGATATTCACACATGACAAGGCAACGGTCATAAACAAAGTCGATAGCTTCACTCATGAGAGACAGCATTAGTGTAAAGTCTACGGCTCCACCCCGAAGTTGATGACTGCATCTTGGATGACGTCACAGGAAGCTGACGACTGCATCTCAAGCACAGGAAGCTGACGACTGCATCTCAAGCACGGGGATAAGCTGAAGGGGATGCACATATCTTTGACAAATTTGACATGACCTTATTTGGTCTCTACGCATGTGTGTATAAGGAAAAATCTTGCGCCCCACAGTTACCCCTGATCAAGAAGACTTCTATAAGGAAAGGATTCAGGGAGATACGCAGATTAAAGAGGTTTTCTCCTACAAGGAAAGAACTTCTTAACCAAGGAATGGATGTCAACCCTACGCTATTATAAAAACCCCCAAAACCCTCACAAACGAAGGTACGCATAATTTACCCTAACTCTGACACTCTAAAACATGACTGTGGAAGGTTTTTGGCCGGTACCACACTGGTACTCTTCGTAGGTTCTTCTTCTTCTCTTTGCGTTGTGCAGGTACTATTTGGAGCACGGAAGGACCGTGTGGCTCATTGAGGATTTCCGACATCATCATTGATATATTTAAGTTATTTATTTATTAAATTTTGTATAATTTAAGTTTCTAAGTGACTACCCTAAAAATAATTCTTGGAGCCACCACTGGACTGGTGTTGTTGTTGTTGAATTTAGGTATACATGCATATTTATGATTATTTCTAATAATTTATTTGTATAGTATTTATTAAAAGATATAATTTTACTTTTATGTTAGATGTGTGACAAAAATTAAAAAAGTAATTATTACTAAAAAGCTGAAAGTTATATTATTAAAAAAAAAAAACAAAAAGGGAAAAAAAATACAAATAAGCTAGGATCAAAGTGAGTAGCAATAACAAAAATAAAACTGTTTTTTAAAGCACAATTAAAAAAAGCTATACCTAAAATTAACCTTAGTAAAGATAAAAGAGGGTGACAAAAATCCAAGGTAACACATCTGCTATTGATTGGACATAATGACATAACATGATTTTTTTTTTTTTTTTTTTGTCCATCTTAAAGTGGAAAAAATCTCAGCCATGCATTTTGTGGTCTTGGATTAATGGGCTTTCCAAACCTTACTGGAGAATTAAATTTGGTACTGTCTTCTTCTAGCCGATATTATAGAAGTTGTCTGAAACTAAGAATGGCCTAAAGTGAGGATAGAAGAATGCAAGCCTTTATTGCTTTCGGGTCCTCTTCCTTTTTTCACAATGCCCCTCATCAAGCTAAGTCCAAAAGTTTTCTACCTAAAACTTATTGCAGCATGAGAGAGCAAAGAAGAATAAGCCTTAGAACCACTTGGCCTTCACTTTTGGGTTCAGGTTTCTTCTTGGGTCCCCTTATTGATGGACTCCATTCTAGGGTGAATCTTGTGGAATACCAAAGTGGCTCAATAGATATTGGTCCTCTCCACACAGACATCTGGGTAAATTGAGTTTCTGAGCCCTTTTTTCAGCCCTCTTATTTTTGAACTTGTTTAAAAGTCTAACAGATGCCAGATTATTGCAGCTTTACATGTTCTTAAAATGCTTAATGTTGCTAGGTTCCTTTCTTGCTTGGATCCTTTTATTGCACTATTGGGTTGCTTCAACTCTTCTTGGATGAAAGGGCCTCCTCAAAGAAATCAGAGGGGACCCCAGAGAAAGCAGCTTTTTCACTGATGTGAGCAATCTTTGATCTCCAAATCGTAAAACAAGCCCAAAACTCGGTGAATGCATGTTTATTTTCCAGTTTGTGACATGTATTACCTGATAACAGCTATGTCCTTGTTTAACTCAGAGCACTGGTGCTATTTATTGAACTGAGTGCTGTGCTTTATAAAGCTGGAGTAGCAGACAATGTAGAGGCCTACATATTATTTGCAGCAGCAGAGTTCATCTGGTTTTCCCTGGAAAGGACATGTCTTGGGTTCACCCTAGCATGCATTGTTGGAATTGGCTGCCCACTGGCTGAGATTCCCATGATGAAGTAAGGCTATCTTCTTTCTCAATGGATTCAGCATCTATCATTAACTGAAAAATCTATAGGTGTTAAAGGATTTGTCTGATGTTTGCATTCAGGTTCTTCCACCTTTGGTATTATCCACAAGCAAACATAGAAATCTTTGGCCAGGTAATAGACCATAGAACTGACTGAATGCAAATTTTCCTTTAAATCTTCAATTTCCTAACATTTGAGACTTCTGTTGTATGCAGGGATTAGTCAGCTGGACAGTTACATGCTATTTTGTTTACACAATATTTTTGATCAATCTATCACGCTGGTTGAAATCAATTAATGCTGCTGCTGCCGATGACACAGACAATAAGTCTGCCTAGACAACATATGTTTAGTCAGGACTTAGTGCCATGGCTTGAGCCAAAGTTTAAGAAAAGGCAACCAAGTCGAACTGAGTAGAGCTAATGATGTAATCTAATATGTTTAGTTAGCGAACTAAATTGTATTGATCTACAATAAATGAAGCTACCTTAGAAAAGCATCTTATGGATCCATTAGTGTTTTTTGTTTTTTTGTTTTTGCTGTGTCCATTAGTTTTGGTTTAAGTATATACTGTAATTAGCAATAGCTGATATAAAGCTTTCCAACGGGCATAACTAAAACAGATCTTTCCAAAGTAGCAGCAATCTACACCAAGAAGATATCCAAACAATTTTTAAGCTAAATCTACACCCAAATGAATCAATGGGGACAATAATTTTTACCCAAGGCCAACAATGAAGAGGGTGATTCATTCAGAACAACATTCGTGTAGAGATTAAAAAAAAAAAAAAATGACAAATCTTCTACCAAAAAAAAAAAGACAAATCTTCTACCAAAAAAAAAAAAAAAAGATAAATAAATGACAAATCATCTTGTGAGCAAGGAATATTTGATCTGTGCACTCTGAGCCACAGGATCCATCTATTGAAATTATAATATAAGATACATGGTACAATCCAAGACAAAAGTATGCATTGCATTACATGTACTGCCTTAGCTCATTAATATATGAATTACTTGGACAAGTTGGCTTCAGAAGTTGCAGCTCAACCATGCTCGACAAAGTGATCCCTGTCCCAATGGAAAATGCAGAATATATAACAAATTAGCTGAATTTCTAAAATTATGAGCAAACTAGTCTGTAAACACAACATTCACAATATCAGGAAACTTTTCTTTAATTGCTGCTTTAACTCCTGATCCAATGGACTCCGGCCCCATGTACTTTACAAGGCAATCCCCACCTTCAACAGACAACACTTCCACATTCCCACCAAAGTTCTTAATGGCTGGTCTCAATATGTCAAGATGAGCATTCACTGCCTGCAATGGCAGAGCATATAGAAATGTCATGATCACTGAATAAAAATCAACTAAATTCTTATTCTCTTTCCTTATGAGCTAATGTCAGTATAAAACTCACCTCAACATTAGTCTCCTGTGCTTCATCATATACCTGTTGAATGTCCTTGACTGCATCTCCAAACTTCTCCTTCAGTACTCGTTCAATCCCCATTGTCATTGTAGTTGTTGAGCTAGGACAGCTCCCACAAGCTCCTGCATATTAGTTCAAAGCCACAGAAGTCTCAGCTGGGTTTAACAGAGTTACATGTTTGCAATGCGTACTTAAAAAAGACACAAGAACAAGAATTATATATTTTGTGGAAATGAAATGAGAACCATTCACCAAATCAACCAATATTGTTTTCCTTCCCGTCTTTTCTTACTGATGATTGGAAAATTTAAGGCTTATGATATTAATCCAACCATCCAGAATAGAGGTAGACAACAATCTGCATGTGCATCACCCTATCAAGCAGGGTTAGGCAATGATCTGGATGCACATCACTCTATCACGCAGAGTTACCAGATTCACCCTTCCCTCAGAAGCGATATCCAATTCATGTGTCTCAGTATATGGTCTGTTCAGGATCCGATTCCAGTGGTGCCAAATGTGAAATATTTCCTAATTGTCAAATAAATAAGGGATATTTGGCGAAAAGCTTCAACATCTAGTGATGCTTCATAAAATATAAAAGTTCGGACAATCATATCAATATGCAAATCGGTAGCTTTGAAATTTACATATTTTACATCAAAATGTTTGATGAAAGCAGCAACACAGGTAATCCAGCAAACCAAAATCCTTAAAAAAATTACTTTGAAGGATAATAAATCAATCAAATAATGAGTTCTAACAATTATGTTAAGTTGAGTAGTAGCACAAACACATTGAAACAGCCACAGAATTTTGGGCTCTTTCTTTCACTACAAACTCCCAAGAAATTTCATAATACTCCAAGCTTTTGATCCAACTTCCTTTCATTCATTACATGTTCATCTATTCTATACCACCAATCACCAATCCAAGGCAACAAATAAATGTTCCCCAATTAACTTGACTTGTGGGTTCAATAAAACAAACTTCAAATGGTACATTTCATGAAACATAGATACAGAAATACTGCTTGCAATCCTACGACCTACATGATTGATCATACCAATAGTTCATGATCTAACTCCATGTTTTAAACAACAAATATTGTAAAAACAAAACCATTAAAATTACTTGAACCACAAGGTACACAATAACAAAACAAAAAACACCCCAATACTCAATAAAAATTAACAAAAATATTAAGCTTAGCAGATTAAAAAAAAGGGTGATATTTGCACCTTGGAGTTTGAGAAAAACGACACCATCTTGAACAGAGACAACATCGACATTTCCACCATCAGAAATGAGGTAAGGCCGAACATCCTCGAGAACCAAGTCCACGTTTTGAGCAGTGAGCTCGAATTTCTGGGCAGAGTACAATCCTGGAGAAGAAGAAGAAGAAGAGCTAGTTGTGCTTTGGTTCGAGGCCTTAATGGCTAGAAGTAGTTTTTGGTGGGGTTGTTTTAGAGATATGGATTGTGGGTATTGGTGGGATTTGGATGGGATTTTGGGGAAAGAGGTTGATGGGGTTCTGGGAATTCTTGTGCCTGTGCTTGCTAGAGACGCCATTTTCGGACTTGGAAGTTGGAGGCTGAGGCTGGAGCTGCGTTGCCGTTGAGTTTGGTAAAAAGATTTTATGAAGTTTTGGGAGATTTTGGGATTTTGAGAAAGTTGAGGGGGGTCGATTAGCTGTAAATATGAAAAGTAATACAAGTGGACTGGTGTGTGTGTGTGTGTCTGTCTGTCTCTGCACTCTGCACTCTGCACTCTGCACTGTGCGGTGTTGGAGGAACATTGGTTCAAAATCAACTTTACCCTACTTTTTAACTTTTACCATAGGTAAAGTTTTGGATATTTTCAATTTTGTTTTGTTTTTAAAATGTTATTAATTTCTTCAATCAGATGGATAAAACAAAATTAAAAAGTTAAGATAAGACTTCAAATTTTTAAGAGTCAAAGTATATTTTAGTTTAAATTTTATCTTAATATAATATTAGTATTCAGATTTTTTTTTGTTTTAAAAAAATTTGAGGAAAGAGACTTGTATACAAAAGTCTCTATTTGTTTTTAATGAACATTATATATGAGATGATTCTCATTGGTCTTAATTTGATAAAATAAATTTCATTGCTTTTCTATAAGAAAAAAAAATCCTATAAATATAATAACAATATACATATAAAAAGTATATTTTACCTATACCAAGTAAAATGGTAAAATAATTATTTATTTATTTTAAAGTAGGCTTTAATACTAATATGTGCTTATCTTCGGAATTTATTTACTCACTTTCAAATATTGTTTTTCTAGGTCCACAATATTTACAACAACTTCTCGAAGTTGTGGATTGTGAGCAGTGGATAGTTACTTTCACATAAACATACTATTTTTTCTTTACTACTCATAGTCGATCATCTCACAATTATGACACAAATTGTGTTCCTAGACTTTCTTTATAAAATTTTTATAAAGGCATAACTATGACATGGTTTGTGTGAAGTATAGTGGTTTTTAGGATCTATATGCGTAAATAGTATCTAAGGTTCACACGAACATGCCACCATGGGTCATCATTCTTTCTTGTAATTACTCATTGTGTGGAATGAAGAATTATGTAATAAATATGATATAAAATTTTAGTATATAACATTCACTTTATGGTGATTACTTTATGTTATGAGTCAAAATTTTAATCATATTGTAACTGAATTGACACATCTTTTAAATTCAATGAACACGGGACCTAAATTACATGGTAAAAAACAAGAAAAAAAAGGAAAAAAAAAAAAAAAGGCTAGGGAGTGAAGCTGAGTCTCACAGCTTTGACCGTAAAAAAAGCGTAGATCCCCGAGGGTTTCTCTCTCTTGCGCTCTCTCACTCATGACTCAACCCCACCCTACTTGTAATACAACCAAAATGGGGAGCTTCGGAAGCAGCAGCGAGCCACAGCCTCAGCCACAGCCACAGCCTCAGCCTCAGCCACAGCCACAGCCACAACCAGTGCCACAGCAGCTTTTTGCAGTAGGCACAGAAGTCGAGGTGAGCAGTGACGAAGAAGGGTTCAAAGGGTCTTGGTACATAGCCACCGTTCTTGAGTCCTCTATTTCCAAGAAGCAAAAGAAAGCTCGGGTCGAGTACAAGACTTTGCTAACCGAAGATGGGTCTGAGCAGTTGAAGGAAGATGTCGATTTGTCCTACGTGAGACCTTTGCCTCCCAAAGACGACCTTGCTAACACTAAGGATTTCGTTGAAGGTGAGATTGTTGGTGCTTATTGTAGAGACGGTTGGTGGACTGGTGTGGTTAAGAAGGCTTTGGGAAAGTCGAGGTACAGGGTTTTCTTTGAGAACCCCCCTGATGTGATTGAGTTTGATATTAAGGATTTGAGGGTGCACCTTGAATGGCTTGAAGGGAAGTGGGTTCGGCCTACAAAGCAGGTATTCCATGTGGGTTTTAGGGTTTTTGTTGTGGGAGGATGTTTGAATTGTTGTTGAAAATGGGTTTTAATTTGTGGGTTTTTGTTGAATTGGTGTTGTGTTATTTGTTTGGTGGTAATATGGTCTTTTTAGTTGGTGCATGTGCTAAAAGCTGTTGTCTTTCTAGGTAATACTTTTGTGGGTTTTTGTTAATTTGCTGATCTACATGTGGTTAACTTGTATTCTGAAGGATTGTTTTTTGGTTTCATGGTAATATGGTGTTTTTTGTTGGTATATGTGCTAAAAGATGTTGTTTTGAGGGGTATTCATTTTGTGAGCTTGTTATATTGCTGATCTACATGTGGTTAACTAGTATACTGAAGAACTGTTTCTTTGTTTGATGGTAATGTGGTGTTTTTTGTTGGTGCATGTGCTAAATACTGTTGTCTTGATGGGAAATACTTTTGTGGGCTTGTTAAATTGTTGATCTAGATGTGCTTCACTAGTCTTCTGAAGGATTGTTTCTTTGTTGGACAGTAATATTGGTTCTTTGTTGGATTATGTGCTACTGTTATTGTTGTTGTTTTATTTTTTATTATTATCTGTATTAATTTGGTGGGCTTGTTAAACTGCTGATCTTGGTGTGTGTATTTTTTGTTTGTTTAATGGTAATATGCTGTTTTTGGTTGGTGTATGTGCTAAAGTTGTTTTGACTTTTGAGGGGTGTTGTTTTTTTTTTCGATTGTTCAATTGCTTATCTAGATATGCTATGTGGTTAATTAATATTTTGGAGGGTTTTTTATTTGTTTGACTGTGGTATGGTCTTTCTCATTGTTTTGGTGGGTGCTAATCTCTTGGGTTTGTTCATTTCATGAACTAAGTAGTACTTTTGATATAATGAAATGGTATGTGAAAACAATACACACACACACACAATTTTAACTGTTTTGTAGTGATTTATGAGCAGACAATGTTGTCTTGAATCTCTTGATAGATTTTTGTGTGTGAATTATATGGTATCTTCATAATACTTAATGTTTAATACTAATTTTACTTGGTGTCATCAGATTCTAATTTTTACTAATTTGTTGAAATGTATGCGCTGTATTTATACAAATGGTTAGGGGTGTTTGGATGTTCTAGAGTTTGAATGGCTCCATAGCATGTTCCTTTTCAGTTCAAGCAAAAGTTCTACCACTTGTTGCTGATTGCACAATATCCCTAATGTAGGATATATGTAAATGTATGTGTTTATGATACTATTTTTTTTTCTCCTCGGTTCTAGTGTGTTTCAATTTATCTATTGAGTATTTTGTTTGTATGTTATGGAGCCTGAAGATCCCTTATTTCCATTTTGCTCTCTCTTCGTTTATATAGCTACATATCTGTTTACTGTTCAACTTTTATTCCATATGGCTGATTGGGTATTTTGGTTCTAAAGAAAAAGGCAGAGTCAATTTTTAGCTCAGGAACAGATGTGGAAGTGAATATCAAAAAAGAAAATTTACGTGATGCTTGGTTCCCTGCGATTGTCATTAAAGAAAACGAGGATGACACATTCATTGTGAAGTGTCAGAGCTCGAGAAATGGTGATGAGGCTGGGCTTGAGAAGATTACCGTAGATTTACTTCACATTCGGCCTCGTCCTCCACATCCACCCGTGAACAAAAGATATGATGTGTTGGAAAAAGTGGATGCATTTTGGGACTTTGCTTGGCGGCCTGGTGTGATTGTGAAACTTTTTACTGATACAAGATATCTTGTCTTTTTCAAGCTTGCGAATGAGAATAAGATAATTAATCAGTCAGAAATAAGGCCCCATGTGGAATGGAAAGATGGAAAATGGGATAGAGGATCGGAGGTATGGTCTCTCCCTCTCTATGGTGGTAATGAATTTAGGTTTGCTATTGTTATTGTGGGTGGCATTCTTATGCTCTTGACAAACTTATGTATCTTTTTCTCTGTTCTTCCAAAAGAAAGTGTAAATGTCATGCTGCCCTTCTTTATTTAAATGATCTTTATGTTTTCATAGTACCTGTGGTGGATAAATCATTCCTCAGAAAAGGGGCAGAGAAATTAATTTCTTTTATACGACACAGTGCATAGGGCCAACTTGAGAATATCTTTGTATGATGGATGACTTGATTGGATGAACCCACATTTATTTTATTGCTTTTGATAGTTATGAGAGAAGCATGGGAAGTGGCCATAAAAATAAATTCATTAGGCAATCAAGAATGTTCTTGAATCTCCTTGGAATGGTAATAGCTTATAAGCAAGCTTTTTGCTTTTAAGCTTTTATGTAAAGTTTTTTAAAACCTCATTTTTTCAAAGTATAAGTATATTTACCACACTTTTAGTAAAAAATTTCAGCAAAAAACTAAATAAGTTGTTCCCAAACAAATGCATAATGTTGGACTCATCTGATGCTAAAGTTAACGTGCTAAAGAGCGGTTTCCCAACCTTTATCAGGAGAGGGACAATTGGAAGATTGAATTGACACATAAGCTAAAATAATTTTTATGACATAATATTGGTGGCATTACTATTGTTTAACATGTGTTTGTTGGTATGAGGTATATCTAATACCAGGTTATATAATAAATTTTCTATATTTATCCCAAAAAAAAAAAAAAAAAAAATTCTAGATGGTTATTGTTTTTCCTAGGAAGTTACTTTCAAGTTCCAACTGCATCATTATTAATTATTTTGTTCTTATAAAGATTCAATTTTGGTGCATGACTTGCTGAGAGATGCATACAAATGACCATACCTAGGCAATCAAGCATGTCATTAAGTAGGTCTTTAGATAACAGAGATGAATTTAAAAATTAAAAGTTTAGTGGCATGCATGAGATAGAGTTATTAAAGTTACAATCACTTTTTAATGAATACTTTTATAATCATAAGGTGATATTACACATTTATTGGTAGCTTAAATAACAAGAGTTTGTTTCAGGAAGTAGTGCCTGCTTCAGATGTTCAAGAACGGCCAGGACATGCTCAAAACAATACTGGTAACCTTGTGATAACCACTCAAATTGAAAGTTCAGGTGTTGCAAAGGATAAAATTGAAAATAGAACCCCTCTTTCTACAAATTCTGTGAAGAATTTGATGGAGCAGTGTCCTAACGAAGGAAAAGAAGTTACTCCTGCCTTGACCCCAAGCATGAAGACTATAAAATTTAAAGTGCCCACTCCTAATGGTGATGCTACACGGACACATCCTTCAAAAAAGTTGAAAACAGAGAATGCTGCTGAGGGCCCATTATCCATTACAGCATGTCAGTCAAGGAAGACGCCAAGCAAAGTATCAATGAAAGTACTTTCTGGAATGGCTACTCCAAACAGTGGTGGTAAAGGGTCAAAATTATCAGGTGTCATTGGGAATCAACCTTCTGCTAAAACTGAGAGCCTTGTTAGGCAAAGGAAAGTTGTGAGTTGAATCTCTTCTTGAAATCATTTTAGTTTTTCAAAACCTCTATGCTGAATTTTTGATCAAGATAAACATGGATATATTAATGTAAGAGCTTTTTTAGGGGAAAGGAAATATCTCCTATTAGTCCTTCATTTATGCCTTGCCATATACAGTATACACTCAAATTTTAATCTGAGTCAAATGTGAACATATTGAAACAAGAGACACCATCAACCTTCACATGATTTGCAATTCATGACAAAGTCTCACCTTGGAATCTTATCAATTAACCCCTTGTCCTATCCTTAATGAGTACTTGTTCTCTTCTCAAAGTTTCTACTCCAAGTCAAGATTGCAAATTCAGAGGCGGAATGTACTCTTGAACAGTAGCAAAGCTTACATGGGATTCAGTTATATATCTTACATATTATAGTCTATTTTGCAAGGAAGTGTATTTACCTTTGGTTTTTTTCACAATTCTACTTTTAAAAAAAGCGAACCCTATTCTAGGATTACTTTAGTAATTTTACAGATATGGGTTTTTTGATCTCAAAATGTTTTGCTTTTAGTGTGTTTTTATTTATTTATTTTAAATGGAAATTGTATTATAGGATTATTTTAGTACTAAATTAAATATATAGTTGCTACATCCAACCCAACTCTTATGGTTTATTGAATTATATGCTAACTTCCAGCTTCACAAGTGTGTGCACATTCATGCTATTGGTAATTTTCTTTTCTCTTTTTAAAAAAAGAAAAATAAAAAAAGAGTGTGCCTTCTTTTCATTTTTTTTTTTTGGTATCAGTTGGTTGCCGATTGATGTCAGCAGATGGACAGATGTAGGCTCCATAATTCAAATTCCTTAAAAAAAGAAAAGTGGGGGTTGGGGGTGGGGGGGGGGGGGGTGAGGAATAAAGAATTAAAGAAATTATAAAAGAATAGGAAGATATGTGGGTTATTAAGTATTCTTGTGCGTGCTTGCATATGTCTTGAAACAAAACTTGCTGACATGATTGCTTCCGAATAGCCAGAGAGAGAAGCTTGCTTGTTGAAGTACCACTTAAAAAAACATTTGTGTATAACTTGTAAGACTGTTAATGAAAACCTGGTCCATTTGGCTTATTTGGGGTGGATACTGCTGAAGAAGCAATTTTGTGTTAAAGGTATCTAGTGAGGACACCTTGATTTAAAGTAAACCATTCTATATGAATTTGTTTTCTTTTATCACATTGAAGGGCGATGATAATCACTTACCTGTGCATCAATTTGTATTTTCAGTGACCTGATATGGCTAATCGGGGCATTTTCCTTTCCTTGTGCAGTGGACTAAGCAACGGGAGCTGGGTAAATTGGACAATCCAAGAACAAATCCTGTAAATACAAAAAGAAGATATACAAAGACACCAGTTAAAGACCCACTGACTTCAGCATCAGGTATATATAGTCCCACATGTACATTTTATGGATTTTGTTTAGTTATAAACTTTAGAAGATTAGGGTTTTATAAACTTTGGAAGCTTAGGTTTAGATGAGAAGGAAGAGAAGACTGAAGGAGATATATTAGAAAATCGGTTTAGGTCTTAATTTTTCAGTCCCTCCACCATAACATATATTTCTATTTTATCCTTAAGCTAATACAAGACTAACAAGCCGATTATAAAATAACCACATAACAACTAACGCTAACACTCCCTCAAGCTGGAGCATATGGATCAAATATACCCAGCTTGGAAGATAATCGTGGGAAGGAGGCATTAGCTAATGGATTTGTAAAGATATTACCTAGCTAATCATTGGAGCGAACATGGGAGTGGCAATTTATTTCTTCATCAATAAATCTTGACTAAAACAACAGTTTGCATCAATATGTTTGGTGTGATAATGGAAAACGATATTGTTGGCAATGAAGATGACAACCTTGTTGTTACACATCTCCATAGGAAGAAAAACACCACCACCAATATCTTGAAGAAAAGAATGAACCCATAACATCTAGTAACAAGGTTACTTTCAACCAAGGTACAATAGCAGAGGTAGACTTCCTATCAGAGCTACTACTAGCCCAATTAGCATCATTGAAACCCATAGTAAACGGGGAAGCAAAAGGCTTGTAGAGCAGTTTGCACCCAGGTGATCCTACGGAGTTAAAGCTGATTTTCCTGCATGTATTATTTGATTGGATCCTTTCAAATAACACAAGATATGATAAACAACTTCAAAATGAGCTTGATGAGAGGCATGCATATACTGACTAATCACACCAATGATATAAGTAATGCCAGGGCAATTACTAGTAAGATAAATCAAATTCCAAACTAAACTTCTGTATTGTCAACATTAGTAAACAGTTCACTCCACTCACAATCAAGTTTAACTGTAGAGTCCATAGGAGTATTATCAAATACATATTTCCTTTGAGAGAGATTCCCTGAGAGGAACGAGCAACTCCACTTCCAAGGAAATAGCAAAGAGAACCCAAATCTTTGGTATGGAATTTTTGACCCAAATGTCATTTCTAATCAGCAATTCTGGAGTCACTTCCAGAAATGACTATATCATTCATATATACAATCAAGACAATGGTACTGATGGAAGAGTGGCATAAAAGATTAAATTAGCAATGTTAGAATGCTGAGAATTATACTCAAGCACAACAGAACTAAATCGATCAAACCATACACAAAGGGATTGCTTCAATTCTTATAAAGCCTTTTCTCACTTGACATACAAGATGTTCAGTACTGGCTAAAACATGTCTAGGTGGTTGATCCAAGTGGACCTCCTCCTAAGAATCCCCATGACCAAAGACATTCTTGATATCAAGCTGATATAAAAGCTAAGCGTGACTAATAGCAACAAAAAGCAAAGTCTGGACAGTATTGCAACAGGACAGAATGTCTCTAGATAGCCTACTGTTTGTTTCCAAGGAGGAAAGTTTTCATTGTAGTTCTCTATAGGAATTTTGTATTTGAAAAGTCCCTTAATGCCTCTTTTCAAGCATTAATTCCCAAAAAGAATAATGCCATTAATATTAGGGATTTTCGGCCCATTAGCCTTATGGTAAGTGTTTCAATTATTGGTGGTTGGTGTTGGATAAACTCGTATCTGAGACACAGAATGCTCTTGTTGGGGGTTGGCAGATATTGGATTCAGTCCTTAGTGCGAAGGAATGTTTGGATAATAGAGTGAAGAGTTGTGTCCTGGGTGTGATTTGTAAGTGGGATATAGAAAGCGTATGATCATATACATTGGGACTCGTTGCTTTATCTATTGGAACGATTGCACTAAAACAATATGGTGTTTATTTTAGAGGATGCCAATCAGAAAAGAGAGTATATTGACCAAACAAATGTTAGCATTGGAGTCAATGACCCAGGACAGAGAAGATTCTTTTGCACATATAACATTATCGGAATTGGTTAATGTAATAGTGAAATAAGAGGAAAGAGAAATATGCATTTTCTGAATTAGCTTGCTAAGTTAAAAGATGAGTGTTTCCTGAGAACCAAAACTGGGAGTCATATGTATAGCTAGAGCTTAACCCAATAATAACATTCAATGTGATTGGAGCACCACAATGATCACACTTCTTGGAACCATGTCCAGCATCATGACCATTACCACGAGAACCACTATAGGAACTACTACCTTCACTTCTAGAAACCAAAGTAGAAGACTCTTCGAAGTTATGTAAATAGAGCCTTGGCCTACGGATGAGTTAAGTAAATGAGAATGAGCATTGGCGGTTGAAGGTAAGGTTTCACTGGCAAGTTGAAGGTAAGGTTTCACTGGCAATTATGATCTTTGGAACCATGTAGATCAGAAACTAAACAAGACTAATGTAGCAATCATAAATTCCTTCTAATGTTTTTGTTGCTCCAAATTGGTAGTAAAGGGCTGATTCTGCCAGAATTAATTCCATAGTTCTCAAGGGCGCTGTAGTACTTAGAGAATGATTTTCTGTTCTGTTTGGTTAAAAAAAAACTTCTCATATATCTCATAACCCAAGAAACATTACGCTGATGCAAAAAAGATTTTGCAATAGAGTCCTAAATTTGCTTGGAAGAGCTAAAGAGTTACGACTATAGTAGCAATATGGAGTTCCATGCTATGCCACAACCACCCCATAACAACGGAATCCTTACTCATCCAATTCTCATAGGTCGGATCCTCTGCATTAGGAAATCGAAAAACCTGTCAAATATTTTAATATTTGTTTCCCACTTAAAAGGACTTTCACAATGTGTGCCCAAGGAAGGACATATGTCAAACTTATCCAAAAAAAAAAAAGAAAAAAAAAAAGCAAGGACATCTGTCAAATGTTTTGTTGTAAACCATTTATAGCTTCTATGAGGTATTGATTTTGGCACGTCATCATTGTCAAGCAAGGATATTTTTTCTTTAGACATCACAATAGACTTTTCTTCAGCCATATCAATTACAACCAAGGTTGTGAAAATTGCAATCTTGGATTGTGGGATCTTCCTACAATCCCACTCCCTTGAATCAAATTTGGATCGAGTAGGATGTGGAATCACAGTGGGATCGCATGCTAGAGCGTAACGCGATCCTACTGCATGGGATTAGATGAATTTGTTTTGGTTATTGGGGCTCCAATTTCGAGTCCAAGCTGAGTAAAAAAGGGCCCTGCTGAGTTTTTTGTCAGCTCAACCCATTGTGTAAAAATCGAATTTTTAATATAAAAAAAATCCCCAAAATCCCAAACTCAGCACAATCCGAGAGAGAGAGAGAGAGACTGGTGTGCTTGCTGCGAGAGAGAGAGACTGCTACTGTGCCGAGACGACGTCGCGCCTACTGCCATGCCCAATTGAGGGAGACGACTCCTGAGCCGGTGATGCAACTCCGTGTTGGTGAGTTTTTTTTCTGGTTCCGGTGCCGGTTCTTTATTTTTTCCCCATATTTGTTGGCTTGTTCACTCATCTAGTAATTGATATAGATTGTTCATGCTTTTTGCTGGGGCTAAGTTTCTGATATTAATTTGACAGAATGAATTGTTTGGTGATCTTTTGGCATTGTTTACTTTACGGGGAAAATAAAAATGAATTTTGGAATGTTTTTTTTTTTAATAAATTTTTTTAACAAATTGCACTTGTTTTCTAGGAAATGGTTTGTTACTTTCAGTCATGTATCTAAAATTTAATCTAGGCAATTGAAACTTAAAAAAAAAAAAAAAAAAAAAAAAAATTTATTTATAAAAAAAACAGAGATACAATACAAGCCTCAAAACTACTCTTTGCTATTTTTACAAGCTTCTTCAGTCTCATAGTTAAACTCATTGTGTAATGTGTACCTCTTTTTGCCTCTATTTTTTTAAAAGCTGTATGACTGTCTTTTAAGTTCAGGTCTGCATATTTTGCTATGTTAGTATACTCTATAGCTTTATGATTTTTGTTGCATTTTGTTCATAGCTGTGCTTTTAAGTTCATTTTATCACTTGCCCTGAGTTTTTACAACTTATTCTTGCTTAGAACTGAGTTTAATTATCCTTTTCATGATGTATAACTTTTATGTTTAACTCTATGTTTAAGGCTTTCTCAAATTAGAGTTTCATTGTGTAAGTTGGAGTAGATAGTAATTTGAAAAAGGTTAAGTGTAAGTATTGTGGGATTATTTTTTCTGGGGGAATTTATCGACTTAAGCATTGTTTTGCTAGAACTAGTTTAAATGTGGAGCCATGTTCAAAAGTGCCTGAGGATGTGATAAATCTATGAGTGGGAAGCAAACCATGTCCACAGGTGCAACAATGCTGCAGCCCATCAGTTGGCTAGGCATGCTATCTCGGTATCGGATTGTGTAATTTGGGTGGTTGAACCCCCCCCCCCCCCCCCCCCCCCACCCCCACTTTGAAATTGTAACTTCGAAGTTTGAAATTTGTCATTCGATCATGTATTTATAATTTGGTACTTAGTAGTTATTACCTTTTATAAGTAACTAGCCATGGTCCCGCGCGATGTGCGGATAATGCTTTAAGCTGTTTTGTGAAAAACCTATATAGAATATCCAAAATATTTTAAAGTAATAACATGAAGTAATGTTGCAATAACATGAAGAGATTTTTGTTAAATGAATGATGTAATACAAAATTAAGGAGATGAAGAATTGAAACCATCAAGAAAAAGTTACATAAATTAGAAATTAGTTATTATGTGGTGTAATATCTTCTAAAAAAAAGAAAATTGTGGTGTAATAAGTTGATTGTTTGTTTAATCGTTTATTTTTTTTGCTGAAGTTTTTAATCATAATTTTTATTTTTACATTGGCTTGGAGTTAGCATAAAAAATTTGTAATTTCATGTAAATGTTTTTTTTTTTTTTTTGAGAAAAATGTAAATATTTAGTTGGCTTATGGAAATATCATCTAAAATTTATGATGTCACATTTATGTTATTGAAGTATGATAGTGGTAAATTAAACACTCAGTGAAAGTAGTGATATCTTATTAAAAGAATTTTATTATAATCCAAATATGTAAAGAAGTTAAGGTGTAAAGCTAAATGAAAAATTACTCTTACAAAGTGCTACATGAAAGAATCGCATGGTCTCTCACGTGATGTTTTTTCTTTCTTATATATTTTTTTAAAAAAAACCATATAAAATTCTTATATATATAATTAGTGCATACTTATAGATAATTAATGTGTATTCACTTCATTGACACATTCAATGAATTAAAAGTTTTACATAAATATAAACTTTGATGAGGTGGAAGCCTAAATGAGAAGTTCAACAAATGTGCTAGTTGGCAGAACCTCATGCTCTCCTACGTGAGGTCTCTGCTTTTATATATATATTGATTTTTATCAAAGTTTACTATTTTCCAATGATTAACATATATTATGAATTTTTTATATATATATAAAACTAGTAATCATAATTCATAATATATAACGAAAAGTAGAATCTTACGATCCTCAATCCAATTCACGAGACCCCCTAACCAATCATGTGTAGAATCCCAATCTTGACAACCATGATTACAACCAAAGATGAATGCAATATGATGGTGAGTGTAATGCATATGTGGGAAAGATTTTGTGGCATGATGACATGGCATCAAAATGCCACATGGGATACATGGGGGCCTAGCTTGGCCAAGTTGCACAAGAAGGCCAAGGCTAGTTGAATTTCACATGTGCCACATGGTTATTGTAGCTAAATGCAAATTTTCCAAGTTTGTTATGGTAATTGAAATTGGAGAGAATTAGTTACTGGCACATGTGCATGTTAGATTTTAGGAAGTTGTTGGAAGTCATGTGCTTTATTAAATATTTTTATTTAATTTTATAAGTAAATGTGCTTTATTAAATCTAGCATGTGATAAATATGTTACAATTGTATTTAGCATGTGATAAATGTTAGTTGTGGGTGATGTTGTCTTGATGCCATCACCCATGAGTAACTCCTAGGCTGTAAATATCCACGTACATGCATTGTAATATTCCTTGATTATTTTATTATAAAAGTTACAGAATTTCAGGTTTTGAGTTAGACTGAGGTGTGAGTTCCTCCTCTTCTTCTGGACTTTCCCTTTCTCTCTAGAATCTCTCTCTGTTGAAAGTGCAAGTATTTTGTGTCTTGCATCATTTGGTATTGGAGCCTAGCTCTTGGTCTTGTTCCGTTGAGTGGAGAGGAATTCTTGCTCCATCAGATCTAGCCTGCAGAATTTCCTCCTGCAAAATTCATCCAACTCCATTTCTTTAAGCTCAAGTGCCAAGGTTCTTTCCCAAGCCTCAAATTTCATTTCCCCTCTCATAAGAATCAAATCTAGGAGTGATATGACACAACTATAAGAATACCCTTAAGTTAATTTCATTTCCCTTCTCATAAGAATCAAATCTATTGGAGTGATATGACACGTCTACTACAATACCCTTAAGTTAGTACAAGAATAACTAGTCAATTAATTAATAACCGCATAGTCACATACGACTAACACTAACAGATTGTTATCATTATTATTATTATTATTATTATTATTATTATCTATAGGAAAGAATCTTGATGCTTGATTATATGCAGGTAAGAAAGGCAATGCAAGTGGTGGCACTGCAAAAGAAAGTGATCAGGCAGGTGTAAAAAAAGAAGCTGGAATACCTTTCATCTTAGGGTTAGAAGCTAAGGAGATGGGAGGTTTAGACTCTGGAAATCCTCGACAGCTTTCAAAGAAGAAGAATACAAATCATTCAACAAAAGAAAAGGGCATCATGGTAAGTGTTATATTGGGATTCACCTTATTTAAGTTAGAACTCAGAAGCAAATTACAGCCAATTGTTTAAATGGCGTCAGGGGTACTCAGCGTGCCACTCTTTTTAGGCAAAGTATAGCCATTTTAGTATGGTGTACAATGTGTTGTGTTTGTGTGTGTGTGTGTGTGTGTGTGTGTGTGTGAGTGAGAGAGAGAGAGAGAGAGAGAGAGAGATAGACCACTTGAAAAGGCACATAGATTTCTATAGCATTATCAATTTAATTTATATGTTGGGGCCTAGTATTCAAATTGTGGATTGAGATTGAACATTAAGTGTTAAAAACTTCCAGCTCTGGACCATTATTCCATTTGACATTATCTAAAATAAGCTACAATACCAGGTTGTGTCATATCAAGTTGCTCGTAATTCAACTTTGGCTAATCCTCTCCACCGCTGGTTCTGTATCTAGACATGGTACTCAACACCTAGTGAATGGTCCACCATAGTGATTTGTCTTTTCTCTAATTTCCATTTGTTACTAAGCCTGGTGGAATTGGTTATGATTTTGTTTTTTCTGTGCAGGAGATAGATCAGCAGAAATCTGGAGGAAGTAGCAATAAAAGAAAGAGAGGAAGACCTCGTAAACTAGTAATCACAAGCTCAGAAGCTTCACTGGGAGGTATATAATAATTTCAAGCCACAATAATGCACTAAATATTTCTCATTTTTACAAGAACCACTGTGCTTTCTGATTTGTAGGTCAGGGGCAGAATGAAGTTGGAGGTGCTGCTAATGAAACTGATGTAAAAGATCATCTAACTCAAGGAGTTGCTTCAGATATGGTTACAGGGGAGCAGTCTACAGGTATGACTGTGCAATCTTATTCCCCAAGGGGTAGCACAATCAGCTTGGGACTATGTCTTATGAAGTAGAGGCCACTAATGTGAATAACCCTTTCTTCCTCCTCTAGGGGCCCAAACTCACCTATAAAAAAAATTGATTTGTTCAAATTTAGCTTCTTTTTTTCAGTCCCCAAATAAGTAGCTTCTAAACCTTATTAGAGACCAGAAGCAAGGACCAAGATCATAGTAAGAGATAAAATTTGACTAGCCCCAAGAAGTAATAAGGGGGGGGGGGGGGGATTTCCCGCCCCTGGGAAACAACTTCATTTCGAATAATTACATGAAAGAAAGTGTATTATCCTGTTGTCCAGTAAGAGAGGGGGGGGAGGTGATTTCCTACCTTCCTGGGAAACAACTCCATCACAAATAATTACATGAAAGAAAGTGTATTATCCTATTTTCTAACTGATGTCTGGAACTGAAGCCATAGCTTGTATTTTGTAGACTCTCATGATACCTCCAGAAGAAAATTAGCTGAAGTTTCTGGGACAAATTGCACGTCAGATGATGCTGTTATGACAAGGGTTGACAATACTGATGATGATGATCGACCTCTATCAGCATGGTTTGGAATGCAGAGTCCACCAAATGTCAATGAACCAAGTAAGCTAGTTTTACATATTAATTCATTCCCTGTTATAGCAATATGTTCTGATTATATTTGTTTTCTGCTTAGGACCGTCGTCTGCTGGAACTGCTGATGAACGCAGCGAAGAAAGAGAAGGGCCAGTTGGTGGAACTGCTGATAAACTCGGTGAAGCAAGAGGACAAGTTGATACTGCACTGCAAGTTCCTGCAACTGTTGACACTGAACCGCAAGTTCCTGCAACTGATACCACAGGTGACTCTGCGTTGGATGAGAATAGAAGCTTGCCGTTTGTGAAGAGCTCGCCACTCTGGAAGACAATTGAATCTATGGAAATATTTAAAGCATTGCCACAAAATCCACATTTTCGTCCTTTGGTTAAGTGTACAGAGGCATACCGTGAGGGATTGGCAATTGGTAATATGGTAACTTTTTCCAGTCTGGTTGAGAAAATATCCAAGTTGCAATTTGGTGATCCTAGAAGCATTTTCGATAGCTATTTGGAGGGTCTTCGTGACCTGGAAAAGCAGGGATTTGATGTTACACTTCTAAGAAGCCGTATCAATGAAATGATATCATTTAAAGATAGGGAGGCACAGATTCTGAATGAGTCAAAAGATGCTGAGGGCAAGATATTGCATTTTGATCGTGAGAAAGCAGAAATGGCTGAAGAGATGGCCAATATTTCTAAGAAGATCATTGAGTTACAGGAAAAACGTGCATCAATCGAGTCAGAAATGGAGAACAAAATACGTGAAATTGCCGGTTTGCAGATGCATGCAGATGCAATCAAGGAAGACATTCAGAACAACCGGATTAATTTTGAGAAGCTAGCTGCTGCCCCTTGGAAATCAGGGTGATATCCCCCAAGATCCTGTTGTCTCTCTTACTGTTCATGACCCCACTAGTGCTGCATAACTGTAATGGTAGTTTGTTAACTCCACAAGTTTAGATTATTGGCGATAGAAGTAGGCATTTGTTTGACTCCAACTACGTATGCTTTTATGACTTCCTTTTAGTTTTGTATCTAGCCTTGAAGATATCACATACTGGATGATTGATGGCAGGTTTAGACTGGTTAGTGATTGATGGTATTTTGGCTCTTGATTATATATATGAGTTTTTATGGTAGTGATTATATATTTATTGTAGTGATTAATGTAGTGTAAAATCCTCGTTTTACACCATCTAAACCAATATGCCCCAAATCATCGTTTCACAAATAATTAAATAATTAAATAGGGTGTGTCACGCACAATTAATCTTCACTCAGACAGTCCTCTGCGGCCTGTGCTCCAGCTAGCAGAATCCCATCCGGCCATCTTCATCAACGACGAGTTCCTGGGTTACATTGAGACCATCATGGCCCATGAGGGTGATTGAGGAGAGGTGAGCACTGAGCATGACTGAACTCTATCGGCTTCTACATGATTGGGGTGCTGCCTATTCATGCAACAAATGTACAGTGTTTAGTGTAACCTTCTCCGTGTGTATCTCTATATGAGATGAGTTTAAATTACACCTAGTGTAACTTGAGCCCATCTCCATCTCTCTCTCTCTCTCTCTCTCTCTCTCTCTCTCTCTCTCTCTCTATATATATATATATATATATATATATATATATATATATGAGATGGGTTCAAGTTACACCAAGTGTAACTCTTTAGAATTATTTATTTTTTAAACCGTTGGATTTAAGTTGATCTAACGGTTAAAAAAAGACCTTCATTATTACAAATATTCTTAATAGGATCTCATTAATCACTCTCATTTATTACATTCTAATCCTATGTCTAAACTCAAAAACGTCTCTCTCTCTCTCTCTCTCTCTCTCTCTCTCTCTCTCTCTCTCTCTCTCTCTCATTGCTCCTCCACCATTGTTCCATCTTGATAGGTTGCCAGCAGAAGAAAAAACAAACCAAGCCGAACACTAACAATTGACTGCGGAAGCTAGGCACAATAGTACTAATAATCACACCTTGACTTACTGTGGAAGCTCCTTTGCATTGCATTATTCAACATAGCCATGATGTTTTAATTTTTTCTTTGTCAGGGAATAGCGAGTTGCCAAAAATGGGCTAGACTCAAAATAAATAAAGAAGAGGAAGAAGAAGAAGAAAAAAAGCAAATTAGTGTTTGGTCACTCTTAATGTGTGAGGCATATTTCATGTGGTAACACTACACCAAATGGGTCAAGAGTCAAGACAAAAGTATTTTGCTATCTCTATGCTGATTACACAGATACAACTAACAGAGACAGATAAAGACGAATATTTAGAGATAATATTAAGAATTTAGGATATATAATTATAAAGTTTGAATTACTTTTAGTTTTATATATTCGGAGGATAGGTATGAGAGAGGGACGTGCAAAATTCATCCACTTCCTTAAATTGAGGCAAGAAAAACCTGCATGCCGGCCCAACTGGTTAGGTTGGAAAAAGCTTTTCATTCCTCCAATTTTGGTTGTCATCGACCTTTCAAGTGCAAAAACAGAACCCCCATGTGGCACACGACATTGTTCGGCTTGGTTTTTTTTTTTTTTCCCCCCCTTCTGCTGGCAACCTATAAGGGTGGAACAATGGTGGAGGAGAAATGGTGGAGGAGAGAGAGAGAGAGAGAGAGAGTTAGATGTCAAACGTTTTTAAATTTAGATATAGGTTTAGAATGTAATAAATGAGGGTAATTAATGAGATTCTAATAAAAATATTTGTAATAATGAAGGTATTTTTTTAACCGTTGGATCTATTTAAATCCATCAGTTTAAAAAATGTATAACTTGAACCTATCTCTCTCTCTCTCTCTCTCTATATATATATATATATAACGAATTTTTTCTTGAGAGAGTTTTAACCTATGACGTCCGTTCTTGATGATAGTTCTTTATCATCAGACCAAGACACCAATCAGTTTTTGGTGTAGGCGGGAATTGAACCCTAGATCTCTTATACACCATCAGAGACTTTACCAGTTGAGCTAGTTGGAACTGACTATATATAATGAACTAATAGTTTTGATGGGAAGGAACAACAGTTTCTAAATTGAATTTAAATGAGTCAGTTTTTAAAAAATGTGAATTACCATGTAAGTCCCAGTGCAAGACCTTGTTCAATTTATAGAGGTAATTAGTTTGGCCAGGGGATGCAGTATGGAATAATGGTCAGATCAAAGATGTTGGGTAAGTTCCTCCGACCGTAGCAATTTTTCATGTTCATATTTCTCTCTTTTACCTTTTTTGTTGCGTAATATTTCTTTTTACTTGAATAATCTTTACAAAATTTTATTAATCCTGTTTGGGTTGTTGAGAAAATGGAGCAAACAGCATTAGAAATAAAAGAAAGGAAGAAAAAATTCTAGCTCTCACTCAAGAAAAAAGAAAAAGTAGAAGAAAGAAGAAGCTAGTAACTTCTTTTCCTGGTGAGAAAGAGCTAGGGAATGCTTTCGAATTTAGGATCAAATTTGGAACTCAAATTCCATAATGTATTTTGAAGCACAATTTAGCAAGGTATTCTGTTATAAGGAAACTAGGACAAGGATATCAATTTAATCTAAAACATTTAAGCAAAAAGTACAGTTGACCTAATCACAATGAGAGTGCTTGTGCTAAAAATATCTTAAGAGAACTCACACAATCAGTGTTTTAGTAAGTGGTTTGCAGATTTTAAAGGTGAGAACTAATGAGTCAGAAAATGAGCTAGAATCGTCATTCCCCATAATGACGATGCAAACAAGTGCTACACATTTATTATGTGCATTGATAATAAGGTGTAACAGACGGAGCAACGATAACAAGTGAGTTGTATACATCAGAGCTCCCATTGGTAATGCACTAGCCATTGAACATAAATACAGATATTCATTGTCCATTAAGGCAATGAACAACTATAAAAGAAAGGAGCGACAGAATCCAAAGGTAAACACAAGTATTCATCCAAAAATCACTCCAAGTCAATTTCTCTCTAAACAACTTTTTCTCTTTCTGACTCATCACTCATCAGAGTGTTTTTGGCAAACACCACACCTGTGTATCCCATTCTTTTCAAGTTTTATTGTAGGTTTACATTGAAGATGCAACCAACCTAGGATCGTCCATCTATTGAGACGAGGCGCTCAACTGCTGATTTTTTGCATCATCAAGAACTATTCTATCTCCCTCTTTGTCTGTGTTGTCAATAATACATATTTTTATTATTATCAATCCTATCTTCATTGAAGCTCTATTAAATGGTCTGATCTGTCCACAGTCTACTCACTATGAATTGTAGATTTCATAAATAAAATGTCACATTTTGTCACTTCTACTACAATTGTGAATCGTAGATTGCATCTAACAATAACTTAAATAAGAAGAAAAAATTTTTGTGGACACAACTTTTGTCACCCCTTTTGCAAGTGGTCCCATGTGATATTTTGATATCCGTATTCATGCTAGTAACTTTAATTCTAATATTGGAAAAGTATACAATAATATAAATAGGAAAGTTTTTATTTTTTATTTTTTTATTTTTTTTTATCTTTTTATCTTTTATTAATTTCTTAAGTTTTTGTCACATAAGTTTTTAGAAAGTCATTATTTGAACGTTAATATATATATATATATATATATATATATATATATATATATATATATATAATATTTTATTTTTAGAGCTACAAAAACTATATCAAATTGAATTAAGGGAGTCAATCTCATACCGGAGGTTGTACCGGTTTGACCAGTGGAATGATATATTTCGGTATTGGTCAATACCGGTGTACCATTTCGGGTTTACCGTTATTTTTTTATATTTATAAATATATATATATATATATATATATATATATATATATATATATGTATGTGTGTGTGTGTGTGTATTATAATAAATATAAAAGTTTACCATAAAACATTACCTCAATTCAGAACAAATTATTTATGATTTTAGACTTTAGCATCAATTAAAAGAAAAAAAAAACACATATAAAAAATAAAAAGCTTAATTGTTCATTGCATACTAAGAAAACAAATAATATTAATAAGTTAATGCAAATAAGTTACCATTCTACCCTTACAAAAATTCAAAAATTACAAAACTAAAAAAAAAAAAAAAAAAAGCTTTTTTCTGTACCGGCCGGTACGCTTGGTGTCGGCCGGTATTGCCCAAAATCAGCCGGTATTTAAACTGGTGCTAAACGTTAGTGTTTCGATACCGGTATATGTACCGGTACGGTACATATTAGCTGGTACGGCCGGTACTAGTACGGCATCGACTACCTTGGATTGAACTAATTAGAATTTAGAATTCATAATTATAGACATAGTTAGGGGATTGAAAGGGGACAATTGCCCCATTTTGATCCCCCTAAATTTTTTGAAATTCTTTGGTAAAAAACTGAGATACCTAAAAATTCATTTTTGAATTAATCGAAACTTTGTCGGAGACTAATTTGTGTCTATCGAATTGAGAAATAAATCCCAATTCAGAACCATAAAGTCAACTAAGGTCAAAACGCATCTATTTTTGTGAAGAAAACTTAAAAATGGCAAACTCAATCAATTATGGCTAAACCCTAATGTTGTTTGAGTTTGACCTATTCTTAATTGAAAATTAGATTGGTCAATTGAAGTAAATTTGTTGCAGAAAAAGTTTATCTCTGTGGTGGGCATTTTTTGTAATGTTGGGCTGGGCTGCCTCTTGCTGTACTAGACCCAAAATGTTTTGGATTAGGGATTTGGGACCGATCCAATTGCAACCCACCTTGGTCCGGCTTGTGCACAAACTATGCCTCGTTTGTCAATATTTTTGATCACATGCCCATGGTAGCAGAGCTGCTATGGGAAAGTCATGGCAGACAGATATAATAAAGATAACAAAGGAAATGTATTCACTATTTAAGCAGAATAAATAAAGGGGGTAACAAAAGACACCCCATACATAAAACACTAAAACAACAGAACTAAGTGGGGAAAGGATAGTAATAACTTTTATTGAATTAAAGAGTAGACCATCAGTCTACTGTGCCAAACTATATTACAGGTTCGGAACCAAGAAGGGAACCATTTCCTCAATGCAAATAATCTCCCTCATAAAAAAGAAATTAATTGCTTTGAGGGAACGGGGCTAAATGGTTTATGCCCAGAAGAGTTTCTTATTTTTAGCAGAGAGTAAGGCCTTAGAGGGAGAGAGGGGGTCAACCTATTTGGTGCATGCCTACCATTCTATGTTCTCTCTTTTTTGTTCTTTCTAATTCTCCCTTTCTTTTCTTTTCGTTTTCTTTTTCAATGCTTGCTTCTTTGTTGTGATTCTTTCCTAGAGATTACTATTACTCTGTTCGTGATCCCTTGCTATGCACGACGAGGGTTCTTTATATAATGTCTGCCGCTGTTGGTTTTGCTATTTTAGCCTTTAACCACCTTTGTCTGGTGTGGGTGTCCTTGCCGACCATTACTGATTAGTCAATTGCTTAGCCAGCACCACTTACCTTTGCTGGCCGCGCCACTTAATTCCACATCACTAAACGAAGAGGACTTTTTTGTTTGTTTTCTTGCCGTGGCGTTCTTACCTACCACAACGTGAGTGCTCTCTCTTTCCATCCCTCATGGCATGCACCTAGTGGTTCCAACTCATCCTTTCTCCTTTTGGGCGGTATGTCATCCCAGCAGGACATTTCCCTCAAAAGAGCCTGAGCAGGAACCGCATAATATGTTTTCCCCTCTCCTCACCGCCAGACCATGCCCTCTTACCTCTGACCCATGACCCATCACTTCCTGTATTGGCTGGGTACATGCTGATGGTGTCTGGACTTTGCACGTGCTTCACATCTATGTTCGTCCAAAACCTGCCTGCTGCTCATGCGTTCGCCGCGGTTTGGAGGCCTGTCTACACATTCTGTTGTCCATCCTTAACCTCTTATGGTGTGAGCTATTTTCTGATTTCCTATTCTTTATGGCTTGTTTCCTTTTAGGGGCTAGGCTTTGCTTGATTGTGGGCTTTCCTTCCTTCAGGCCACTCTTTTGCTCCTTCCTGTAGTCTTGCTATCACTTCCTGCCGCATCACTCTACTATTCCTGTCGTGATGTTATTTGACCCAAGCCTGCTGGGCCACTTTGGGTCTGCCACTTACTCTTCTTTTAATGACTCAGTATGATCATTGGGCTTTTTACTATATTACTTACGGGCTCCTATGTCCCATTTATTTCCTTTTGGGCATCCTTGGCCCATTTACTTTCCTTGGGCATCCTTGGCCCTTTCTAATTCTGCGTTTCCTATGGGCTTTTACTAACTCCTTGGGCTTTCTTGGCCCAATTACTCTATCCTTCATCCTTGGGGCATATGGACTCCCCTTACTTTCTTTACTTGCATTACTTCGAACCTGCTGTGGCCCATTCTCACTTTTCTACATCACATACTGCCCATGAGTTTGCTACCTCTATCTTTTCGGGCCTTTTTAGGCCCGTTTTGATGAGAATCAACAAGTATTCAATGATCTATTGCAAGTTCCAGTTTGGCCTATTACAAGAGCAAGATCCAAGAAGATCCAAGAAGCACTTAATGGGCTGATTCAAGAGATTTGGGCCGATTCTAACGCAGGATATTCCAAGCTTAGCCCAAAGGAAGAAGAAAGTGTAATAAATTTAATTCAAGCTACTTAGGGCTGATCTGGCTTAATTGGGAGTGATTTATGGCATGAATTAATGGCTGATTGACTTTCCAGCTCTATATCAGTTAAGGCAGATTTTTTCCTATTTTGGATCTGCTAATTTCAGACCAAATCAGCTTTTATTTAGGGTTTTATTATTTAGTACGTTTTTTAGGTATTTTCCTTGTTTTTAGGTGCATTTAATGCTTTTTAGGTCAAACTTGATTCCTGATATGGTAAGGTATCAATTAGGAGTTATTTTATAATATATTTTCTTGTCTGTCAAGTTTTGTGGAGTCCTTAAATAGGCTCTGAAGTCTGTAAACGTTTTTCAGAATATTATTGAATAAAATTCAGAAAAGGTGAGGCTTTGCTCTCTTTTGGTTCTTCAAGAACTGTGAACTTATCAAGGATTCTTCCTTGTGGCGTTCAAACTTTATACCTTTGGTTCATGATTCTTTATAATCATTGGGTCAAGGTCAACTTATACCTTTGGTTCGCGTTTCGATTATAAACGTTGGGTCAGGGTTTCTATCATAAATCTGATTTTTAGCTTTCTTGGGCAAGTATTCCAATATTTTTGTTGGGTCTCAAAGCGTGTCGATTGAGGTTCGCATCATTTGGTATTAAATATTCCAATATTTTTGTTGGGTCTCAAAGCGTGTCGATTGAGGTTCGCATCATTTGGTATCAGAGCCAGGTTCTAAAATCAGTTTTCTATCCCTTTATTTTTTTTGTTTCCTGTTATCATCCTATCCTATTCCTTTTGTGTTCTTCATTCATCGTTCTTATTTTTTTTGTTTTTCTTGAAGTGCACTAGGTTAAAATCGTGCACCCAGTTCACCAAAAAAAAAAAAAAAAAAGTAAAAAAAAAGATATCTAAAGGGAAATAGCAAAAAAAAAAAAAAAAAATTGTTTGTAGTTTCAGTTCTCTCAGACCAAAATATTGTTTTCTTTTGTCTTCTTCCTTTGATTTGGTATTTCTGTCAAATTTTCTTGCCATTGGTATTTGTTTTAACACTACAAGTAGAATTTCTTGATCAGGTTTGTTAGTTCATTGCAGAACTGAAAAGGCGAAGCTACGAGTGGAAAAAGGCAAGAGAGTGTGAGACTAATATCGGGAAAAAGCCAATTTAAGAGTGAAACACGAGTGGGAGTGACATAATTTGAGTGCAAACACGTGAGGGAGTGTTGTGAGGAATTATTTCTAACAATTCTCTGTTGTTTCAAAAGTATGTCTTTCAGGTGTGAAACATCAAATAGGGAAGGAGGGGAGGAGTCGTCCATCATTTTACAGGCTATGCAACAACAATTTGAACGCATGAACGTGGTGTTTAATGAGATTCGGGATCGGGTGGATAGGCAAGACACTGTTATTGCTACTTTGCGTGAGGACCGTCCCCAAAGAGGCCCTAATGCTAGAAGGCAAGAAAGGCGTTCTCACATGAATGATTCTGATGACTACCATGAGGATGAGTTTGAAGATGAAGAAGATCAAGGTTCACTGAACAATGAAGGCAGGTTTGTGCCAAGGAGAGAAAGGCGTGGTGGAGGTTTCCGAAGAGATCCAAGATGGCAAGATGGGACTGACAGGAACCTAGGAAACATAAAAATGAAGATACCTACATTCCAAGGGAAAAATGATCCAGAAGCATACTTGGAGTGGGAGAAGAAGGTGGAGTTAATCTTTGAGTGCCACAACTACTCCGAGGAGAAAAAGGTAAAACTTGCTGTCATTGAGTTTACTGACTATGCTATTATATGGTGGGATCAACTTGTGATGAACGGAAGGAGAAACCATGAGAGACCTATTGAGAGTTGGGAGGAAATGAAGGCAATCATGAGAAGGCGGTTTGTTCCTAGTCACTACTATAGGGACTTGTATCAGAAATTACAGAGTCTTACTCAAGGCTATAGGAGCGTGGATGACTACCACAAGGAGATGGAGATTGCCATGATTCGGGCAAATGTAGAGGAGGATAGAGAAGCTACCATGGCAAGGTTTCTGAATGGGCTGAATCGGGACATTGCCAACGTGGTGGAGTTGCAGCACTACGTGGAGTTGGAGGACATGGTGCACATGGCAATAAAGGTGGAACGACAGCTTAAAAGGAAAGGAACTCGGCCATTTCAAAATCCGGGCTCCTCTACTTCATGGAGGTCAAATGGGAGGAAAGACGAAGGGGCTGTTTTCAAGTCCAAATCCGAACCACAAAAATGGAGAGATGAAGCTCCCAGTGTCAACAAAGGTAAAACTGAATCCCAGACTTGTAATCGTGATATTAAGTGTTTTCGTTGTTTGGGAGTAGGTCATATTGCGTCACAATGCCCAAATAAGAGGACCATGATCGCACGTATTGATGGAGAGGTGGAAACTGAAAGCGAGGAAGATGATGACCAGATTCCATCACTTGAGGATGCTTGTGATGAAGAAGTGGAGTATCCAGTGGAGGGTGAGTCGCTTGTTGCAAGGCGTGCTTTAAGTACCCAAGTCAAAGAGGATGACATGGAACAACAGAGGGAGAACATTTTTCACACTAGATGCCACGTCAACAACAAGGTATGTAGTATGATTATAGATGGGGGGAGCTGTACTAATGTGGCTAGTACTACTTTAGTTGAAAAATTGAATTTATCTACCTTGAAACACCCTAGACCATATAAGTTGCAGTGGTTGAATGATTGTGGAGAAGTTAAGGTAAATAAGCAAGTACTGGTTTCTTTTTCAATTGGGAGGTACAAGGATGAAGTACTTTGTGATGTTGTTCCAATGCAAGCGGGTCACATTTTATTGGGCAGGCCATGGCAGTTTGACAGGAGAGTCAATCATGATGGGTTCAAGAATAGGTATTCTTTTGTTAAAGATAGTAAAACCATTACTCTTGTACCGTTGACTCCGAGACAAGTGTATGAAGATCAAGTGAAACTGAAAAGAGAAAATGACTTGAAAAATTGTGAGATTGAGAATGCAAAAAAGATGATGAGAAAGAGAGTGAAAGAATAAAAGAGTGTGAACAGAAAAAAGAGAGTGAAACCATAAAAAAGAGTGAAAAGACAGTTGAGGGTGGAAAAAATGAGAGAAAAACAAAAAAACAAGGGAGTTTTTATGCTAAGGCGAGTGATGTCAAGAGTGCTTTTTATACAAAACAGCCTATATTTGTACTCTTGTACAAAGAGGTGTGTTTTAATACTAACGAACTTGACAAATCTTTGCCTAGTGTTGTTGTCTCTTTGTTGCAGGAAAATGAGGACGTGTTTCCTAATGATGTTCCTAGTGGATTGCCACCTATAAGAGGAATAGAGCATCAAATCGATTTTGTGCCAGGTGCCACAATTCCTAACCGACCAGCCTATAGGAGTAATCCGGAGGAGACAAAGGAACTTCAAAGGCAAGTTGAGGAGTTGCTGACCAAGGGACATGTGAGAGAGAGTATGAGTCCATGCGCGGTGCCGGTGCTGCTTGTGCCTAAGAAGGATGGAACTTGGAGAATGTGTGTTGATTGCAGGGCTATCAACAACATTACGGTAAAGTATAGACATCCCATTCCTAGGCTCAATGACATGTTGGATGAATTGCGTGAATCATGTGTTTTCACAAAAATTGATTTGAAAAGTGGGTATCATCAAATTAGGATGAAAGAGGGTGATGAATGGAAAACTGCCTTTAAAACTAAATATGGATTGTATGAATGGTTGGTAATGCCTTTCGGTCTAACTAATGCACCAAGTACATTCATGAGGTTAATGAACCATGCATTGCGTGCGTTTATAGGCAAATTTGTTGTGGTCTACTTTGATGATATTTTGGTATATAGCAAGAATTTAGATGAGCATATTGATCATTTACATTGTGTGCTTGCTGTTTTGAGAAAAGAAAAACTATATGCCAATTTAAAGAAATGTTCCTTTTGCATGGACAAAGTTGTATTTCTGGGTTATGTTGTTAGCGCGAAAGGAATTGAGGTGGATGAGGAAAAGGTGAAGGCTATTAAGGAATGACCCACACCTAAGTCAGTCACTGAGGTAAGAAGTTTTCACGGTTTGGCTAGTTTTTATCGCCGATTTGTCAAAGATTTCAGTACACTAGCTGCACCACTCATTGAAATTGTTAAAAAATCTGTTGGTTTTAAATGGGGAAGTGAGCAAGATCGTGCATTTAATAAAATTAAAGAAAGATTATGTGGTGCTCCTTTATTAGCATTACCTGATTTTTCTAAAACTTTTGAGATTGAGTGTGATGCCTCAGGAATAGGTATTGGAGCTGTTTTGATGCAGGAGAAGCGGCCGATAGCCTATTTTAGTGAAAAGCTAAATGGGGCAGCTTTGAACTACCCAACATATGACAAGGACCTTTATGCATTGGTGAGGGCATTGGAGACTTGGCAACACTACCTTTGGCCGAAAGAATTTGTCATACATACTGACCATGAGTCCTTGAAGCACCTGAAGGGACAAGGTAAGTTAAATAGAAGATATGCCAAGTGGGTGGAATTCATTGAGACCTTCCCTTATGTAATCAAATACAAACAAGTTAATGAAATGACTAGTTTGGATGGTGAGAAGAAGGCTGAGATGGTGAAGAAACTCCATGAAAGTGTACGGCAATATATAGAGAAGAAGAATGAGCAATATGCGACTAAAGCCAACAAGGGCCGTCGACAAGTCCTCTTTGAACCGGGTGATTGGGTTTGGGTGCATATGAGAAAAGAAAGATTTTCAACTCGTAGGCGGTCTAAGCTGCATCCTAGAGGGGATGGTCCATTTCAAGTCATTGAGAGAATCAATGATAATGCATACAAGTTGGATCTTCCAGGTGAGTATAACATTAGTGCTACATTTAATGTTTCTGATCTTTCTCCTTTTGATGTAGGTGACGATTCGAGGATGAATCCTTTTGAAGAGAGGGGGAATGATGAGAATCAACAAGTATTCAAGGATCCATTGCAAGTTCCAGTTTGGCCTATTACAAGAGCAAGATCCAAGAAGATCCAAGAAGCACTTAATGGGCTGATTCAAGAGATTTGGGCCGATTCTAACGCAGGATATTCCAAGCTTGGCCCAAAGGAAGAAGAAAGTGTAATAAATTTAATTCAAGCTACTTAGGGCTGATCTGGCTTAATTGGGAGTGATTTATGGCATGAATTAATGGCTGATTGACTTTCCAGCTCTATATCAGTTAAGACAGATTTTTTCTTATTTTGGATCTGCTAATTTCAGACCAAATCAGCTTTTATTTAGGGTTTTATTATTTAGTACGTTTTTTAGGTATTTTCCTTGTTTTTAGGTGCATTTAATGCTTTTTAGGTCAAACTTGATTCCTGATATGGTAAGGTATCAATTAGGAGTTATTTTATAATATATTTTCTTGTCTGTCAAGTTTTGTGGAGTCCTTAAATAGGCTCTGAAGTCTGTAAACGTTTTTCAGAATATTATTGAATAAAATTCAGAAAAGGTGAGGCTTTGCTCTCTTTTGGTTCTTCAAGAACTGTGAACTTATCAAGGATTCTTCCTTGTGGCGTTCAAACTTTATACCTTTGGTTCATGATTCTTTATAATCATTGGGTCAAGGTCAACTTATACCTTTGGTTCGCGTTTCGATTATAAACGTTGGGTCAGGGTTTCTATCATAAATCTGATTTTTAGCTTTCTTGGGCAAGTATTCCAATATTTTTGTTGGGTCTCAAAGCGTGTCGATTGAGGTTCGCATCATTTGGTATTAAATATTCCAATATTTTTGTTGGGTCTCAAAGCGTGTCGATTGAGGTTCGCATCACGTTTGCTTCCTCAAACTCCATTTGTTTGTTTTATGAACCTATGATTTCTTATTCCTACCACTTGGGCTTAATGACTTTTCTATCCAATTACTAATTCTCTTCTGCCCATATTGTTGGGCTTCTTCTTCCTACTGGGCTTTCCAAAATGAGCATCAACATTTAGCCCCCTAAGCATATGAAATGCTCCTGCAGTTCATATGCAAATAAAGACTTTCCTATCCCTCTTGTTTTCTTCTTCCTTTTTTCCTTCGTGGGCTTTTTTTGAATAGTGGACACCAACTTGTATTTACATATATATATACTTTTTTTTTTAAAAATTTTCATGAACAGTGTTGTCTCTTCAAATTTACCAGTTTAGCAGTTATTTTGAAACACAGCCTCCGCTTCATTAATTCCTTCCCTCATCCGATGATTGACCCATCGCATCTCTTCGTGCCAATCTCAATGGCGTTGGTGCTTAAGAAAGAGTCATTTCACATTTCAAACACAAATATTCTCCCCTTTCCCTTTTCTTCTCCTTGTCTTCCTTTCCAAACACCACCAACCATCTACTCCGATTAGCCAATACTTTATGACGCCGGCGAAAAGCCAAGTTTCTTCCCGCCGTAAGGGCAAAGAGGTCATCTTCGATGATCCTGCCGTGCGCGAGACAAACGAAGAGGCCGCCTACTCTGAATCAGACCCTTCCGATGAGGAAGAGGAGCAACATGATCCCAATAGTGAGTGCGCTCCTCTTATAAATCCCTAGTACGATGTTCATGACCATTTCTCTAAAGTTCCTGGTGATTACACGCTACCACTACTGAGCTGTGTGTGGCTTGCCCTTTGCCGTCGCAATTCAGATGTTTTGTTGGGCTCCGTTGGCTTCCTCGATTCCTAACCTCGCCATTTGCCAAGGCACTTCACTCCCCGTGCCCATTCACTTTGAATTTGGATTAGGCACCGCTTTGGGTTGGAAGGAGTGGGTGGATAGGGAGTTGTTCGACACGGGCTTCATGGGGTTGCTATAGCAAGCCGGTGTATTGAAGGCTATTGTTTCATCCCACTATTTATCTAAATTCAGAGATTTGTTCAATCTCCGCCATTTGGTCCGTCAGTGGTACACCGCTACTCACACTTTCTTTCTTTCCTAAGGTGAGATCACCGTGACTTTGGAAGATGTGGCGAACCAATTACTTTTGCTAGTCCTTGGTGATGTTGATCCTGGTGCTTTAGAGCTTTCTCCGGAAGAAGAGGTCGTGGAGGCCGAGTTGAAGAAAAGAATGAGTGGCAATTCAAAGTTGTCATTTTGGATTGGTTCCCCTTCCAAGCTCTCTGTTGCTACTTGTCGTGCGGCCTTCATCACGTTCTGGCTTTGTAAGTTTGTCTTTAGCTCTCATCCCCACTATGCTGTGAAGCCTTTATATTTTCGATTAGCTATTAAGATATCTGCCGAAATAAGTCTGCCATTGGCTCCTATGTTCTTGGGACATTTGTATGTCCAGTTAGATATTCTATGAAGCAATGAGAATCAGGCAGGTTCCTACCATATAGTCACTACCTCTGTTCATAATACTATTCTGCAGCACTTGTTGTATGAGTGTTGTGCCAAGCATTTGGCGAAGTGTAGGCCTGTCCGTTTTGCTAAGGAGAAGTACCGTTCTTGTCCAAGGGTCATCACTGGTTTCTGTGGCAGGTTTGACTCTGATTTTCCGTTGGGTTGGCTTGAAACCGATTGACCATCCCGCTGTTGATTTCTTTGATAAGGGGGTTGGGTTTTCGTGGACAGCATATAGGAACTTAGGCATGGATTACACATGTGCGGATTCTATGATTGGTCCGTTTGTTGAGGAAATGAATATGATACACTTGGTCTTAATAATTATATTCAATCTCTTGGTGTTATTCATGAGACTACTGCCCCTTATTCTCCATCTTCTAATAGAGAATAAGACTCTCATAAATTTTACCAATGCTATGCTTGTTAGTTCTGGGGCTCCTAAATATTTTTGGAGTGAAGATGTTTTAACTGCAAATTTTGTTTTAAATAGAGTACCTCATAAAAATAAAAAATAAAAACTTTTTAACTCATTTTGAATTATGGAAACAATATAAACCAAATTTGAATTTTTTCAAATTTTGGGGTTGCTTAGCATATGTGAGGCTGCCTGACCTTAAAAGACCTAAACTTGGAGTAAAGGCTTTTACATATGTATTTTTGGTTTATTCTTTATATAGCACAACTCATAGATTTTTTGATATTGATAATAATACAATAATTGGATCTAGAGATGCAATTTTTCATGAAAATAAATTTCCATTTAAATATAAAAATAGTGGCGGTTTTGAACAACAAGAGAAATTTGAATGTTCAACATCTAAATCAAAAGATGTTAATGAATATGAGATTGAACCTAGGAGGAGCAAAAGACCTAGAATTGAAAAAGTTTTTGGTCATGAATATTACGTGTATAATTTACAAGGTGAACCTACTTCTTTAGAAGAAGCTTTATCTTCTCCTGTTTAGGTTTTTTGAAAGAAGCCATTAATGATGAGATGGTTCTATTATCTCTAATAATACTTGGAAACTTGTAGATTTACCCCAAGGTTGTAAAACAATTAAAAGTAAATGGGTACTTAGGAAAAAATTAAAACTTGATGGATCTATTGAAAAATTCAAAGCAAGGCTTGTAGCTAAAGGTTTTAAACAAAAAGAAGATATTGATTTTTTTGATACTTTTTCTCTTGTCACTAAAGTTACATCTATTAGATTATTGATTGTTATAGAAGCTATTCATAATTTGATGATACATCAAATGGATGTAAAGACGACATTTTTAAATGGAGATTTAGAAGAAGAAATCTACATGGTACAACCAGAAGGTTTTACAATGCCAAGTAATGAACACAAGGTATGTAAATTATTAAAATCCTTATATGGTTTAAAACAAGCACCTAGACAATGGCATGAGAAATTTGATCAATGTTTGCTTTCTAATTGTTTTAAAATAAATGAAAGTGACAAGCATATATATTATAAAACTTTTGATGATGCTCATGTTATAATCTGTTTATATGTTAATGATCTTCTAATTTTTTGTTCTAATATGGATATTATAAATGCTGCCAAAATGCTTATTAAAAATTACTTTAACACAAAGGATTTACGAGAAGCTAATGTGATTCTTGGCATGAAAATTTCTAGAACTTCAAATGGCATATTTGTAGGTCAATCTCATTATATAGAAAAAATATTATTACTTTGGTTGTAAACCTACAAGCATTCCTTTTGATTCTAATGTGCATCTATTTCCTACTAAAGATGAAAATGATGTTTACAATAAAAAAGAATATGCTAGTAATATTGGTGGTCTTAGATATGCTACTGATTGTACTAGACTTGATATTGCTTATGCCGTAGGAGTTCTAGCAAGATTTACTAGCAAACTTAATTTTGAGCATTGGAATGCCATGACTCAATTAATGAGATATTTAAAAAGAACTGCGCACCGTGGTTTGCTATATCAAAGATATCTTGCTGTTCTTGAAGGATATAGTGATGCTAGTTGGAACACCTTATCAGGTGATTCTTTGTCCACCACTAGCTATGTATTTACTTTAGGTGGTGGAGCAATATGTTGGAAATCTAAAAAACAACAGATTATTGCTAAATCCACCATGGGGGCAGAATTAATTGCCTTATCTTCAGCTAGTGAAGAAGTGGGTTGGTTACGTGATTTATTATCTGAAATTTCCATGTGGGAGAAACCTATTCCACCTGTCTTAATTCATTGTGATAGTATTGCTACTATTGGTAAAGTGCGTAATAAATACTATAATGGTTAATCCGGATCTATTAGAAGAAAACATAGTACTGTGAGATCATACATAAACAATGATACCATAAATGTTGATTGCATTAGTACAAATGATAATATTGTGGATCCATTAACTAAAGCTCTAGCTAGAGAAAAGATCTGGATAGCATCGAGGGGGGATGAGACTTAAGCCCAAAGAAGAATAAATTACCTATGAGGATACCCTACTTAGGAATTGAAGATCCCAAGAACTAGGTTCAAAGGGAAAAAATAATCATAGAATAGTTTGATTAACATGCACTAAATATATGTATTAGTACTAGCACTCATGTCCCTCCCTATGGCGTGTGTGCATGTATCTTGTAACGTTTTATAGGATGAGTTATTTATTTATTTATTAAAAACTCATAATGTGGACTATAGCTCTTATGAGTGGGATTTTAAGAGTTATAGGAACATCCTTGATAGACACACCTAAGTGAGCATGGAAGTGAGGCCACTTCCTTTGAGAATATGGCTAGTTCTCTAAATAGCTCATGAATGCTGGGATTAAGCATAAGGCCATAATGTGCTAGCTTAGAAGCTCATAGTAGAGTACTTGAATATTATGTGTGTGATGTAATGTTTTGTTTCCACACAAATAGTTATAATTCAAGATTTAGCTCACTATTAACTTTGGAACAATGTTGCTGAAACACTAAATGAGGGTTCAAGCCATTGGCACTCTCATTATACATAATATTCTACTTAACTCAGAAAAATTTTCTTATATATACATATTTACCTATTTATTTCTATAAAAATAAGTGGAAGATTGTTGGATATTTTTACAAAAATATCATATTTTATTTTAATGCTCATTTAAGTGATTTAAGGAAATAATTCCCTTTATGGCAAATTGGTTTATTTGCTAAATTTGAAATTCAAATATAAATTAAAATCTGAAAAGTTGCTGTCAATGTTTTTAGTTAGGAAAGTTTTCCTATCTTTAATGTGATAATTTAGTACCATAAATTGCTAGCTTTTGGTTTTATTTTGGAATCAGATTTTGTAGAGTTCCTAGGATACTCTACCAAGTAAATTTCTTTAAATCCTCACCCCTCATTTAAAATTAATGGTTTAAGATGTTGCCACATCATCAATTCACTAACTTACACTTAAAAAAAAGAAAAAAGAAAAGGGAGAAACTTAGGAAGCAGCCGTGATCTTTAACGTTAGCAAAAGGATCTAACCATTTTTTTTATTTTTTGACGGAACAAATCTCAAACTTGGGAAATTCATCAACCCACAAATTACTCCCGCCAATTTTTCCCATCTGAATCCAAAAGACACTCCTGGGCAAGAAGAAAACTGGACTTTCATTTACAACTCTCCCACATCCTTGAAATTTTCAATACTTTTAATCACAAATGATGGATCCACCCAGCTCAATCCATTCAAATTGTCCATGGATGACCATTGAAAGCCCAATGGAGGCCAGGTATATTAGCTATCTTACTCTCTCTCTAGCCTTTGTTCTCTGTCTATTGTCTACTGACTATTAGTTTTTTTTTTTTTTTTTTTTTTTTTCCGTTTCTTTAGCTATCTTTCGTTTCTTCGTTTCTCGGTCTATTGTCTACCAATATTAGCTATCTTTCTTTTAGTTTTTTTTTTTCATTTCTGACTATGGTTGATATTAGATTTTTGTTGTTTTGCAATTTCACTACTACAAAACTGTTTAATGATTGCTCAAGAAAGGCTGTGTTTTTTGGAGCTATATCCTCTGCCTGCAAGGTGTTTGATAAATGTTCAAGATAAGAAATAGATTTGTACTGTGTTTTTTCTTTTTTTTTGGGTTCCATCGTGTGACCATGCCGTGTGATCCACACAGTAATTGGTGAACTGTCAAAGCAATATGTTAGCCATGCTGAAAATTGCACTAAATAAAAATGTTGTGAAAGATTTAGAGGGAACTATTCTGCAATTTTTGTCAGTGTGGTGACTTGAAAATTGCATTTCAACCTTAGACCCGGGTTCAGTCTTCTCAATCTATACAAAAACATGTTTTTCATGACTTTTTATTAAATCTAGAACTTTTGAATTGGCTAGTTCTTCATGTGGATTCATTGAAATTTGTATGATGAACTTGGGGAATTGGGTTGTATCCTTTGCCTGGAAGGTTTTTATAATTAAAATTCTTAGTCTTTACTTTGTGTTTGCCCCCACTATGTTTATAATTAAAAGGCCAATGCCTAGTTAATATGTCTTATTACCCTTTTTTTTGATAAGTTCTTATTACCCTTTATTTTCACCCAAATGATAATTTTGAGATTTTGCTATTTTTACTAATCAAGATTTTGCCATTGCAAAGGCATTAGCTGAGGTGATGCTAGAGACGTGGCATGGGTTATGTACTTGGCACATAATGCAAAATGGAATCAAGAAATTGGGAAATTTGATGAAGGATGGCTCATTGTTCCCCGAGACTTTAAAGATTGCACGGATAAGTATGAGAATGAGAGTGAATTTGAAGAAGCTTGGAATAAAATGATTCAGAACTATACAATTAAGGATCTTAGTTGGTTAAATGGTATATACAAATTAAAGGAAAAATGGGCTAACTGTTACATGAAGAGGGCCGCTACATTGGGAATGCGAAGTACTCAGCTTAGTGAAAGTTTGAATGGGGATTTGAAAGATTACTTGAAATCAAATTTGAATATGGATGATTTTTTTGAGCATTTTGAGATGGTAGTAGGGCAGAAGCAAGATAGAGAGTTAGAGGCTGAGTATAATGCTAGGGAAAAATTGCCTCCTGTGTGCTTGAAGAATTCCCCTTTATTGAAGCAAGCATCACCACCGTGTATACCCCTACAATATTTAAAGTGTTCCAAAATGAGTATGACTATGCATCAGCTACAATAATAAAATATCAGAATTGTAGCCAGCCAGTGCATGAATATACTGTTTTGCTTCTTGAGAAAGTCAGAGAATATAAAGCATTGTGTAGTCCTATTAGTAGGACAATCTCATGCAGTTGTAGGAAGTTTGAAACATTTGGGATTTTGTGTTGTCATGCTTTGAAGGTTTTCGACATACTTGATATAAAAATAATTCTTGATGCTTGCATTTTGAAGAGATGGACAAGAGAAGCAAAAAATGGGCATGTCATAGATAGTATTGGGAAGGATGTCCATGGGGATGTTAACTTAAAAGTTACACAACGGTATAGAAGATTATGTCCCAGGTTAGTTAGATTAGCCTCATGAGCTGCTAAAAACGAAGAAGCATATGCTTTGGTAGAGAGTGTTACAAAGGAATTAGAAAAGCAGATTGAAGATATTGCCATTAAATTTTCAAGTGTGAGTCTTGATAATTCTAAAGATCAAATGTCATTGGGTGGTAGTGAAAAAATGGATCATGGAGAGCCTATAAAGAATTTAGTTGAAAAGGTTAAAGGCCTCAAAAAGAAAGAAGGTCATAAGGGTCGAAAAAGATGTAAAAGTTGGGTTGAACAACAATCAAGGAGAAAGAAAAAAACTTCAACGAAAGATACTGTTAGACAACAATTATCCAAGGTATGCTCTTGATGCAAAAAATATTGACAAACAGTTTATTTTTTTATTCTTGGTTAAAGTAACTCCTTATATCTTACCATACAGGAAAACAATAGCTCTTCTCTCATAAATTACAATAACTCTATCTCACATGTGCAATGCTCTTCACATAAGGTGAGCAATCTCGTGAGTTTGTAGGTAAGCAATTTTAAAGAATTTTTTACTGCTAAAAATCTGAAAGTTTGAATGAGAACTATTTGTGATTTGTGATATAGGAAACAAATCAGGCACTTAATTCAATGGCATGGGTGACATATGAAGGTCTCTAGGGAAATAGATGCCAAAATAGTTTCATTGAATCATTAACGGTGAACTTGTTCATTCAGCTTTTTTAAGCTATTAATAAGTGGCATTTTCTTTTATGCAATGACATAGATGACACCAAATCATTATAATTTCTTTTAGGGAATGGATGTTGGGTTTGATCAAGCACAAGTTCCTTTGGGTGACAGAACAAATAATTATGATGCTTACATGAATTTTCTTGGTAAATGATTAACAAATGATGGAAAGTTTTTTTTTTTCTTTTTTGCCTTTACTAAGTTATCAAAAGATAACCTTGGGTTTTTGAAATATGTACAGGTATGTGATTTTGATGCTGCCAATGCTATGGACGTTGTAAAAAGAGAAGAGGAGATAGGCCTTTGTTAATGCCGCCAATGTTACATTTTTCTTTTGTTAAGATTGCCCTTGTTGTAAAAGAGAAGAGGGGATAGGCCATTGTTAATACTGCCAATGTTACATTTTTCTTTTGTTAAGATTGTCTCTATTATAGAATAGGGGATAGGCCTTTGATATGTAGCATTTTCCCTTCTTTAAAACAATTGTACCTTGTGCAAAGTTGAAACTTCTAGATTTTAAACCAATATTATTGGCAATTTGAATGCTTAGCAATAAATTACATTATATTACATGTATAGTTTACAAGCATCTGTGAAATAACAAAGTAAGATAAGAGTGATAAAACTGATATTGCCAATAACTATTCATTACATATCTATAACTATTGAAACGTTGGTAATACATGAAGCACTTTAGCCACTATTGATACATATTCTTCTTAAATATTGTGATCTCTACTACTGTCCTTTTTCCAAAGAACTAAATCCTAAAAGCCACTGTGGATGCTACTCAATGATAGCCACCCACATAATTTAGTGTGCAATCATAGATCATCAACGTCCAAGCTTTCAAGTGAACCTGAAATTAGAGGCTGAAAAAAAAGAGTGTCAAAGTGGGACCGTAAAGATCAATATGATACAATAAAATAAATGTCAAAGTGTCAAAGAAGACTCAAAATTATCATTTGAGTGAAAATAAAGGGTAATAAGCACTTACAAAAAAATTTAATCATTCAAATTTCCCCAAGTTCATCATACAAATTTCATTGAATCCAAGTGAAAAACCAGTCAATTCAAAAGTTCTAGATTTAATTAAAAGTCATGAAAAACATGTTTTTTTTTATAGATTGAGAAGACTGAACCCGAGTCTAAGGTTGAAATGCAATTTTCAAGTCACCATAGTGACAAAAATTGCAGAATAGTTCCCTCTAAATCTTTCACAACATTTTTATTGAGTGAAATTTTTAGCACGACTAACATATTGCTTTGACAGTTCACCAATTACTATATGGATCACACGGCATGGCTCACACCATGAAGCCCAAAAAAAAAACACAGTACGACTCTATTTCTTATCTTGAACATTTATCAAACACCTTGCAGGCAGAGGATATAGGCCCAAAAAACACAGCCTTTCTTGAGCAATCATTAAACATTTTTGCAGTAGTGAAATTGCAAAACAACAAAAATGTAATATCAACCATAGTCAGAAACGAAAAAAAAAAAAAAAAAAAAAGAAGGATAGCTAATATCAATAGACAATAGACAGAGAAACGAAGAAACGAAAGATAGCTAAAGAAATGAAAAAAAGGAAAAAGAAAAAAAGAAAGAAAGAAAGGAAGAAACTAATAGTTAGTAGACAATAGACAGAGAACAAGGGCTAGAGAGAGAGTAAGATAGCTAAGGCCTCCATTGGGCTTTCAATGGTCATCCATGGACGGTTTGAAGGGATTAAGCTGGGTGCAGGGGCGTAGACAGAAATTTTTACATAGGGGGCTGATTCGAATTATTAATATAAAAAACATAATTTATAAGGCTATTGAATATGAGATTTCAATTTTGATATATCTTAAACATTAATAAACATACAAAAATTGTCTAGTTCACTATAGACATATACAAAAATATCCACAAAAAAAAAAAAAAAAAACATTTCACATGAAAATCATGCCTAGCGACGATTTTTCATGGAATAGAATTCATTCATAATCATTTCCATGGTGAAATTCCAAGCAATTTCCTTTCTATATAAACTATCATATTATTTTCCAAAAGTTCATCCTCCATTCTATTGCGAAGTCTTGTTTTTAACAGTTTCATAGATGAAAAAACTCATTTTGTAGTTGTTGTAGAAACTGAAAGAGTCAACACAAGACGAATTAGTCTATCAATTAAATGATAGAATTTAGACTTCCTTGAAATTTCTAATCCCCTACATAGCTCAAAAATTGTACCCATATTTTGAAAATCTGGATGCTTTGTCACATCAAGCTCATAATGTTGCAATTGATGCTTCAAAAGACAAATTTCCTACTCAGAGAAATCTTGAGGATAATAATTTCTAGCCAAATTGCAAATATCACCAATTTTGAATGATCTAAAAGCATCCTTAGAATTTAATGCTAAACTAAGAGTGAGAAGATCTGCTATTAGCTCACAAAATCTACTATTCAATTCTTGCAATTGAAAATCTATTGCAATTGTAAATATGTCAATTCTTAAATGATGTTCCATTATTGTCAAAGCTCCATCTTGATGACGGTATCTATCTCAAGCTTTAGTGTAATGAGCATTTAAATTAGGAATATCAATTTCATGTTGTCCACAAAATGATTTAACACTAGCAAGTAAAGGCTCCCATCCATCATCTCTCAACTTTTGAATAAGTGATTTTGTAGTTGAAACTAAATGCATGACATTTAAAAGATCCTGGGAATGTTGTTGGAAAGCTTGGCAAAGAATATTAGTAATTCCCATAATCTCTTTCATCATATGCAAACTTAAAACAAATTCAAATAATGTTAATACCTGATAAGCACCCTCGGCATCACCATGTTGTTTATAATTAGCTCATTCCGCAAGTTGCATCAAACATTTTTATCAAACGACAAATAGATTGAAAATGAGATCCCCGACGTGTATCTCCAGCCTGTTGCAAAGTACCAATTTGGTTTGCTCCTCTTCTAGTTTCAATTTAATTAGAATCAATCATATTCTCAATTTGGTCCCCTTGAGCATATTGCAATTCACCATTATGCTCGCTAGAACCAACAACAATATTGATAATATTAGTTAAATGATCAAATAATTGATGAACAACTTTTACTTCTCTAGATGCTGTAACTAAAGCTAATTGCAACCTATGAGCCATGCAATGTACATAATAAGCATATGGACATTCTTTAAGAAATAGATCTTGCAATCCATTCCATTCACCACGCATATCACTAGCTCCATCATACCCTTGACCTCGAATATTCTCAATGTGGACGTTGTAACAAGAAAGGACAAAACATATCTCCTTCTTTAGGATTAACGTAGTAGTATCTCTAACATGCACAACATGAAAGAAACCCTCTTTAATGAAACCATTTTTATCAACAAACCTCAAAATAATGGCCATTTGCTCTCTCTTCGACTCATCCCGGGCTTCATCAACGAGAATGCAAAATTTTGATTTCCTAATTTCTTCATGAATAGCATTTCGCACATTACTAGTAAGAATATGCAAAATCTCCTTTTGAATTGTGGGTGATGTATATTTGGCATTTCATGGAGCATTTTCCAAAACAACACTAGCTACTCTGTCATTGAAAGTTGATGTGAATTTTATCAATTTGATAAAATTGCCTCTGTTTTTTGAATCAAGGCTTTCATCATGACCTCTAAAAGCACAAGCTTGGAATGCTAGCCATCAAGCACACTCGATTGAGGTTTTGAGCCGCAACCGATTATTCTCTAATTCTTTTGATGTTTGTTTCTCAATTAGCTTGTCAATATGTCATGAGTAATTTTTTAAATCCTCGCAACATTTCACAGCAATTTTATGTGGGGAGTTTGGATCTTTCCCTACGTGACGAATTAAAGGACAATTCATTCCATCATTCACCTTTTTTTAATTATTAAAACCTGCTGAAATGAATGCATTTGATCCGGGACGACCTATTAGTTTCTTACCAAAAAGGTAGCAGGGTAAACAATATATCGCATCCATTGAAGGTGAGTATTCCAACCAATCCCTATGTGATTCAAACCATGAAACTTGAAATCGATGACGATGAGTATCATCGTTGTATGGATAGTCTATATTTTTAGGTTGATATGGACCTTCTTTGAGATAAACTCGTCGGATTTCATCTTGTTTGTTGATAGGAAATTCACATATTTGTTTGCGTGATCCTGGATCACGATCTATCTCTTCAGATTGAATTCTTGAACATTTGGAGGGGTGTTCATTAGGTATTGAAGTATCAACATTTGTTTCTATAGCCACAGGTGTACTAATTTCTGAATTGCTAACATCTTTTTTCTTAAAGAATGCATCAATTGTTTTTGGTTTGCTCATAATTCTTTTAGCTTTAAGAATGACTCAAAAATTAACTTGAAAAGAACTTTAAAAAATAAAATTTTAATTAGAAATTTTTACTTAGTTATATGGATGTTATTCATACTCAAGAAAAAACAAAATTTCACTATAATTTAAGCAGTCAACCCATCATCATTCTTATTATTAAAATTTTCCTGTATTTTAATTTCTTTTAATTAAGAATAACCCCTCAAACAAAAGCAAAAATTAAACACACAAGTACACAACATAAACCAAACAATTTAACAACACCCACTGCCACATGATATCTAATTAATCAAAAATAGGTAATAAATCAAAAAAAAATTTACCTTAGAAACTTTATCTTCACAAAGTGCAAACTTTATCTTCACAAAGTGCAAACTTTATCTTTCCTTCAAGACTCATTAGTCATCACAAACAACCTCCTCATGCCCATGCCTTCAACCATATATTTCTCTAAAAATCTATGAAAAATTAAAGAGCATGTGAATATTTAAGTGTAGATGAAAAAAAAAAAAAAAAAACACTAAAAAGAGATGAAGTGGAAACTGAAAACTCACCCTCTGGCTACGCCCCTACTTTGAATGATTTATTTTAAGAAAGCAAGAAGAAAGAAAATAATGGTCAGTTATATTTTTTGGATCGTGAGGACTGAATTTGAGAGGAGGGCTGAGCTGAGCTGAGCTGAGGGTTCTGTTTTGTTTGGGGGCTGCTGGAACTAGTGGAGTGGGCAGTGGTCTGGCGTGTACACGGGACAGTAGACAAGAAGAGAGTAAAAAGAGAAACAAAAGAAAGGGCTCTGAAGCTTCCGATTTTGAGTTGGAGAATGCGTGATAAAGTGTTGTTTTGTTGGATAGTGCTTTGGGTATTTAAATATAAGTGGGATGTGGGCCATGTTTTGTTTTATTAGAGGATATAAAGGCCTACAATTGAAACTAGGAGGTGGTGCTTGGGAGTGAATTGAAGTATTGAATAGAAATGAGAGGGGAGGCTAGATGTACATCATTGGGGGGGCCCAATTCAAATTTGTTTATAAGTTGGTGGACCTTTTTTTTTTTTTTTTTTTTTTGCAGGGGCCACGCCCCTCCCCCCCCCAAGAGGCAACGTGTCTCCGCCCCTGGCTGGGTGGATCCATCATTTGTGATTGAAAGTATTGAAAATTTCAAGGATGTAGGAGAGTTGTAAAAGAAAGTCCGGTTTTCTTCTTGCCTAGGAGTGTCTTTTGGATGCAAATGGGAAAAATGGCGGGTGAGATTTGTGGGTTGATGAATATCTCACCGTTGAGATTTGTTTCATCCAAAAAAAAAAAAAAAGGTTAGATCCGTTTGCTAACATTAATGATGACGGCTACTTCCTAAGCTTATCCTCTTTTTGTGTTTTTAAAAGAGTAAGTTAGTGGATTAAGGATGTGACAGCATCTTAAACCATTAATTTTAAATAAGGGGTGAGGATTTAAAGAAATTTACCTGGTAGAGTATCCTAAGAACTCTAGAAGATCTGAATAATTTTATTTCATTATATATACTTTACTTTATAAACTTTTGCTTTCAAACTTTTTTTTTAATATATTAATTGTAATGTTATGGATGGAAAGTATTAGAAGCTTATAAAACTATATATTTATATAATTTACTGTTAATGGTTTATAGCATTACAACTTAATTTCCATTCCTGGTTATAATTCTTGTGTATATTCAAAGTTTTAAAGGAAAACATTAATGGAAAGTCAAAAATTTTGGAAATATTTTAAATTCATTCTCTTAACATTTGGTATTCAATTTCAGCCACCTTAGGTGAGACGACACAGACGGACACCTCCAAACTTAGGTGAATACAAAATAAACTTTGATGGCGCTATGTTTAACAAATGCGATCAAGCTGGTGTGGGCATTGTGGTACGAGATTCAAGAGGCTTAGTTGTAGCGGCGATGGTGGAAAAAATTGAAAAACCTCATTCTGTGGAGTGTTTAGAGTTGCTGGTAGCAAGGCATGCGGTGCTCTTTGCAAAGGAAATCGGGTTACAACAGTCCCACTTTGAAGGTGACTCGGAAACGGTTATCAAATGGCTGCAAGGGGGTGGTATGCACTTCTCATCTCTTGGGCATTTGTTTAGAGACATTTTATTTCATGTTAGCTCCATGCAGAGTTTTTCTTTCGCTCATGTTGTAGGGCAAAGTAATGCGGTGGCACATGCTTTAGCCCAAAGAGCAATATTATCTTTTCCTTTTCTGCTTAGATGGAGTCTGTTCCGTCTGACATTGACGGTTTTGTAAGTGCTGATATCCAAGTTGTGGACTAATAATAAAACATGTTGTCTTTTAGCTCAAAAAAAAAAAAAAAAAATCAGCCATCTTATAGACTATTAATTGCAAATTTGCAATAGGATTATATGACTCTTTTAATTGATTTCAACGTATAGTATTTTGGCAAAAGTCAAGTTCATGTCCGGCTATTATATTATATATATTAAAAGAAATAAATGTTTATCATATAACCTTATTTTGATTACCAAGCTATAGACTTTCAAAAATCAATTTTGTTATTGTTCCACTCATCTACTGCTTTATACTCTTAACAAATATTTTATCTTTACTCTATTTACCGGGAAAAGAAAGTGCTATAGAGAGCTTATATCCTACGAGAAGTGTAGGCTCACAAGGATAATTAGTAAAGGTGATTGAACTGTTGTATCTTGGGAACAACATATTTGTCTAACTACGTAGGTTAAACTGTAGACGGCACGATTTGTTTCAAAATAGTGACTTGGTTCACGCCTTATCTCCACCACCTCTTTTGGTAAAATTATATTATGTAATTTTCAAAGAAAAGTCAGGTAATATCTCTCCTTTATTTCCAACAACTTCTCATATTTTTTTTTCTTAACTTTTTTTAATCAAGAGTTGAGATTAAAACTTAGTTTTTGCAATTATTAATCTCAATCCGTTTATAGGAATTGCATTAGATGCAATACTGATCTCAATCCGTTTGTGAGAGATGGTACTATTACTAATGGGTCCAAGGGAAAGAACTTTCCTGTCGTGGCGTTGGAGAAAGAAATTATGAAACAGATAGTAAATAAATAGGGTCGCTAGGTTTTAATTTTTTATTTCTTTTTGCAAGTTTTTACTCTTTATTAGGGAAAGGACTTACTTTAGTGGCGTTAGGAGAATGAAACACAAAGCAAATAGATAAAGACGATGGGATTTTGCAATTCTTACTCTTTATATAGGTTTATAAACGAGTTGAGTATTAAAATAATTTGAATTGGGTTTAAGTTATAACTAAGTGATATAATTTTTTGTTCATATTAAATTACTTAATAACTTTTTATTGGATATATATATTTTAAATTTTTTTAACAAATCCATCATTATATTACACTTTATCGAAACACCTTATATACAAAATATTTATACTATTAATAACAGGATTTCCTTTATGGTTTTCGACATTTTGCATACTAAAATACTCTCACACAAATTCATAAACTCTCAAAAATACCATTATCTTTTAGTTCAATAATTTTAAATTTAAAAACACTATCTGGTTAAAAGAGTAATTTATTATTTTTGAAAGAGTTCCTAAGTTTTAGGCTTTCAAACTTTTATCAAAATCCTAAACATTAGGAAACTATCTTTATCTCACTTTTAAAAATTATTGAAATATGTTATGTGAGAAAGGATGATAAAAAAAAAAAAAAATTAGACATGTTTTTAAAGTAGGCAGGAAAGTTTTGTATAAAAGAAGTTGATGATGTAACCTTAGTAATCTTTAATATTATTAAATACGCACTTGTCTCAAAAATTTATACTTCCCCTAACAGGTACAGAGGTCTGTTACTTGCCACGATATTAGTGTCTCTTTTGAAACAATTTGTTTAAAATTTACTGAAAGTATGTTAAAGTAAAAGTATATTTGTACTAAAAAAAAAAAAAAAAGTAGGTTTTTAATACATAATGTTCTTTGCCGAAAACTTTACAGTTTCAGTTTTTTGGTAGAATAGTTTCTCCAAAAAAAAAAAAAAAAAGGATCTTGGTAGAATACTTAATGTTCTAGTTGCACAAGCCAATCGTAGATTTAAGTGGCATTAATATTGGTGGATATCTGCCACAAATCATTAAGGATAAGAACTAAATGAGATAAGATCAAGGAAGCAATAGAATGAAACAATTTAATAAGGGAAAAAGACCCCATTTCTTGTAATATTTTTGTGGTATTGTTTTATACGTGTAATTCGATTCGTGTAACACTTAATCTATGCGGTTTAATGAAACGCATATGTGAAAATTTAGGGAGATTAAGTGTGACATAATTCCTTCTCAAAAAAAAAAAAAAGTGGGACATAATTAACTGTTTATACCTAAAATGATACTAATCGGATGGTTTATCGTTGGGTAAATTACAAAGTTAGTCCCTATCTTTTACACAAAATTTCAATTTGGTCCCTAACCTTTTAATTGTGTCAATTTGGTCCCTAAGTTTTTAATGTCATGCCAATTTAGTCCTTGCCATTATCTCTTAGATGGAAAAAACTGATATGTAAATGGAATAATAAAAATTTATTTTTCATGTCACGTCATCTATTAACTGTACTGCCACATCAGCTAAAAATACCCAAATTAAAACTGAAACACATGACCACCAAGATCCCTAAAATCCCTAACTCCTCTCTCTCTCTCTCTCTCTCTCTCTCACTCTCTCTCGTTAATCACCATTGTTGCAGCAAAAGTGGGAAAGTGGTTGATATTGGTTGAGCTTCGTTTATTACAGCACTTAATTAGCGTCATATCAAAATCAAAATTTTCCATTGACTTGACACCTATAGTTTAGATTTATCGGCACAAGGTTTCCACAAGCTTGTATGTGTTATCATGGAATTAGCTGGAAAGCCTAATATTGAAAACTATTTCCCAGTACTTTGTTTAATTGACCCATAAGGTGCACGACGAAGGATGACAATTTATTCTGGCAAATTGATCAAGATTTTTGATGGTGTCATCAATGAACAAGTACTAAGAGCTTCATTAGAGGTTTCTAAGGCAAGGAATGATTTACTTAATTCCTTCCTAAATCTTGTTGAAGAAGATAATTTGGAATTAAGCTGCCATGATTTCAAACATATGCTTCTGGTAATTGAGAATTGACTACCTTTCTTTTTTCTTTTTTTCTTTTTAAATTGAGGTGGCAATATAGTGGGCCAATTATTTGGCATGGAAAATAAGCTTTTATTATTCTGTTTGACACATCAACTTTTTCCATTCAAAGGTTAACGGTAAGGACTAAATTAACAAAGTAGTAAAAAGGTTGGGGACCAAATTGACGTAATTAAAAAGTTAAGGACTAAATTGAAATATAGTGTAAAGGATGGGGACCAATTTTGTAATTTACCCTTTATCATTACAACTTAAAAGGGATTGGGAAAATTTTGTTTCTTTGCAAGAATTTTGAAGATTACCTGCGATATTTTCATGATTAGACTTTAGAGACGGGCCTTTCATTCACTGTTTCATATTCTCTATTTGATTATTTCCCTGTCGATTTATTATTCACTTCTTTTGAATTAGGTATGGGGCTTGTTTTAGGGTTTATTTTGAAGATTGAGAAGGTTATATAGTGAAAGCTCAAATTAGTGTGAAAACACTAATACTTGTTTAGACCACAATTTTAAATTACGGTTTAATAACTTTTACTCTAACTTATCTAAGTGCGGAACAAGAGTAAATGAACAATCACCGGAGTTACTCTCTAAGCCATAAGCAAGCAAGCAAAAATAAATATAAAGTTTAAAGAGTAAGCGAAGAGATATGTAAAAACAAGATAACACCAGGACGTGTTATCGAAGAGGAAATCGAAGAATTTGGCGAAAAACCTCTTCGCGACCCTCCAAGTCAAAATTGACCACTAGTGAATAAGTTGGAGTACACGAATAACAAAATACCCTCCAAGCCAAGTCTACCTAATGCACTTGAGCCCTCCAAGCTCTTGCTACCAACACAATTCTAGGAGTACTTGTCTTCACTAACTTTCTAGATCCCGCAACACTGCTCGATTGCATCCGCCAAGCCTCACTGGCTTATTTTGGCAAATCCCTAAAGCTTCTTAAGTTCCAAAACACTCTCTACACTCTAAATAAGTGTGGGTGTGAGAGACTGCGACCTTGGCCCTTTTTTTTATGTTAGGCAAAACCCACGTGAATGGATGGAATCATGTTATTGCCTCTTAAAATGAAAATTCAACTGATTATATTTTCTCCTTTAGATTAAGGGTATTACAATGGAGTTGCCACTTATTTAATTATTGGAATAAATAAGAAAACCAAAATTGAAAAATTCCTCATTTTATTGATTTGCAAATGAATTTACATTGGTCATAAGAAATTACATGGCTTTGGTCCTAGATACAATCTAAGATAAAGTACATGGCTTTGTTTCCTAGTTACAATCTAGAGATTGAAAGTTACAAGGATAAGTATTGATCTATCAACCCTTGATTTAAGTTCAGAGGTTATGTTACACTGTGGGAAGGTGTTAGGCACTTGCCTTGCCTGGTGAAATCGGTCTTCTAAACTATGGTGGCCAACATTCATATTATATCATCCAATATGTTATCAATCAATTTGCATATTTAATTTAATGTGTGTGCATGTGATAAACCCTAATTCAATTTATTAAGCATTGCATTTGGATTGAAAAATAAATTCTAGTGAATGTGTGTGGATGGTGATATCCTAGATTCAAGGTTTTGAAAGAATTATGAAACAAACATCTTTTTCATATTTTTGATGTGGATTTAAGATCAAATCTAATGTTATGCATGAACATGTGATGAACAACTAAGTACATGTGAAGAACACATAAGAACATTTAAGAACATTCAAACATATTCAAGGAATTCAAATAAACACTATCATGCTCTAATCTTAAATTAACATTATAGCAACATGAAAAATGAGTTAAGGATAGAGATTATACTTGCATGCAAGATCCACACGATGGAGGAGGAGGCTCTTGGTGGAAGTCCTAAGGGTGGAGCAGAAAAGAAGAACTAGGAGAGGGAGAGTATGTCTCACTCAATACCTTGAGTTTCAGGAAGACCAAGATATGGCAAGACTACTCAACTTCACTAGAACTCAAGAGAGGAAAAGATATGGTGTTTCTGTCTTGGAATGGAGGAAATGAGGGGTTTATATAGTAGTGGTGGAGAAAATACGAATGAAAGGTCATTTAATGAGGGTTGACAAAGGATCAAAAGAATCATGAACCTAGACCTTATTTTATACTTTGGAGAAATCCGGTGCATTAAATGTAGAGATTGGTGGGAGTGAGGAGCAAGCAAAATTCGGTTTTCACATGTAGCTACTATAACCGCTTGCAGAGCCAAATTTTAAAAAAATCATATCTTACTCAATTATGATCGTAATTGCCTCATTTTTGTGCTCAAATTGAAGTCCCAGATTTCTAGTTTCTGGGAAAATTAACCTCATTTACAGATTCAAAATATCCTGAGAGATATCAAAGAAATGGTGAGCAGATGTCATTTGTTAGAAAATAATTTTAGCACAATTAACATTAATAGATCCCAAATTAGTTCCCAATTAATATTAATAGTCTTCAATCACTCCCATTCCAGACTTTATTAGTTCCAAATTTACCCTAATTAAAAAGATAATTGCACAATTTACTCATTAAATAATTAATGTTTGACTATCTAATTAATTAAGTGTGTGCAACTTTACCATAAAATGTAGTCATATCCAATCAAATTATGACACGTCATTAATCTTAAATTGATTATAATTATAACAATTTGGAATCAATTGTTCATAATCACATATAGTCAAACTCAATTTGTGATAGTGCATTTTGGCCATTAAAACTTGATTTGATGATAACTTTCAATCTGATAGTCTGATTAGGGCTTATGACCAGTCGATTTGATCGTTACAACATCAAATTCATTTTGGTGAAATGAGATTAAGGAAATAATGGCCAAAATTAAGATGCATATTTCCAAGGTGAAATTACCCTTTTACCCATCATATGAGGTTAAATGCGGGTTGCAAAATTGGGTGTTAACAGTGGGTTATGTTTGGGTACAAATCTCCTCTTAAAATATAACAATGAGAGAAGGAAAAGGGAAGAGGCTACAAGGATTTCTCTATTGAGAATTAGTAACTCTCTCTAACAAGGGTGGGTGTGTTGTAGAAACCTATCTAGGGTTTTATCTCTGAATAGCCTCCTTTACTTTTGTGGGTAATGAGGGTATATATAGTATGGGTAAAGGGTGAGAAAGTCATACTTAAAATTCTCCAAGTAGAGAGTTTCGCAAGTACCTTGCAAGATGGCATTTCTCGCGAAGTACTCGCGAAATACAACCTGACACTTGACTCTTTAGCTTCCAATATTTGCTTCTCACGTTGGCTTTTTGCAGGTACCTTTACTCACAAGCTACTTGTGTGATAGTCGTAAAACTATAATGATCTTCCTTTCATGTTTGATTCTTCACCAACTTCGTACTAAACCCAATACAATAAAATCCCACAAAATACAAGTAACAAAAATAATGCAATTACAACACTTTTTGTCATGGAATAAAGCCAACATAAAACATAGTTATAAATCACAACTTTACATATAGTATTCACAGTAACACAAATCCTCCATGCTATATGCTTCAAACCTACACGAGAAATTTATATGTGGGAAATCATTGTACTAAAGAAATAATGTATTTTCAATGACAGAATGGTCATAAATTTGTGTGTTTTCCATGATTTAGGTTTTATGGGTTCACCATTTACTTGGTCAAAAAATAATGGGGAGGAAGGGAGAATACGGGTTCAGTTGGATCGTGCAAAATAATGAATGAATAGCAAAGTTTCCTGGCACTAAACTACACCATATTTCCATGTCTTCTTTTGACCATTCTTTACTTGTTTTACGTTTTCTACAAGAGAGAAAACAAACATGAAAGGGGGGAAGTCATTTCGCTTTGAGGCAATGTGGCTCCGAGATCCTACGTGTGATGAAGTTGTCCAAGAAGCTTGGCATGATGGCTTATTTAAGTGGGTGGTTGTCGGTTTGAGAACTGCTTGGAGAGTTGTTGAAATAGACTTGTTTCTTGGAATAAGTTGGAATTTGGCCATGTTGGAAGGAAGATAGCTGAACTACAAAAATGGCTATAGTGGTTGGAACTATAGAATGGCGACATTGTGAATGGATAAATAGAAGAGGTTCAACGTGCACTAAATGGGTGGTTGGATATGAAATCAGTAATGTGGAATCAACGGTCTAGAAACATGCGGCTAGTGGATGGGGATTGAAATACTAGTTTTTTTCATGCAAAGGCTTTACATCGGCACCAACGCAACTTGATTTTGGGTCTATGTGATGTAGAGGGTGTCTGGCAAGAGGACGATAAAAGAGTTGAAAGCATTATGGTGGATTACTTTACTAACATCTTTAAATCCAATGGTCCATCAGATGCCTCATGGTGGTAAATGTTATCAAGCCCGTGGTGATCAATGTCATGAATACTGGTCAAGATTTACAAGTAGATGAGGTGATTGAGGCTTTGAAACAAATGCATTCTAAAAAAGCTCCAGGACTTGACGGTATGCCCATTTCGTTTTATCAGCATTATTGGTCTTTAGTTGGTAATTGTGTCACTAAAACTGTCCTGGATTTTTTGAATCATGGTATTAGTCCTCCTAGTTTCAATGAAACACATGTGGTGCTCATTCCTAAAATTAAAAACCCCACAAAGATCACCCGATTTAGGTCCATTAGCCTTAGTAATGTCATCTCCAGATTAGCCTCTAGGTTCTAGCCAACAACTTAAAACAATTATTTCCACATATTATTAGTGAGAATCAAAGTGCTTTTATGTCTGAACTTCTTATTACTGATAATGTACTAGTTGCTTTTGAAACAATGTATTATATCAATCAAAAGAAGTCAGGGAAGGTTGGAGAGATGGCGGTGAAGCTTGATATGAGTAAGGCTTATAATTGGGTTGAATGGGTTTGTTTGGAGAAATTATGCTTAAGATGGATTTCCATGTCAATATTATGATGAGTTGTGAATGCTCTGTTTCCTATTCTATCAGAATTGATGGGAAACCTTGTGGCCATATTACCCTCACATGGGGTTTGCGCCAAGGGGACCCCTGCTCTCACTATTTATTTTTGATTTGTGCAAAGGGTCTATCCGCTCTTTTAACGAAATCTATGGAGAATGGTTAACTGAAAGGTGTAGTAGCATGCTCCAGAGGGCCAAAAATATCACACTTTTTTTTGCAGAAGATAGTCTTATTTTTGCCGATGATAGTCTTATTTTTTGCCGAGCCACGAGGGAAGATTGCACTAGCTTGGAGAATATTCTAGAAACTTATGAGCACGTGTTTGGCCAGCAACTAAACAGGGATAAGACTTCTTTGTTTTTTAGCAGTAATACACCATAGGGCATTCAGGATGATATAAAATTCCGCTTTGGGGCTAAAGTTATTAAACAACACGAGACATATTTGGGATTGCCATCCTTGGTGGGTAGGTCTTAATGCAATACTTTTCAAAATCTAAAGGAGAGGTTGGATAATAAATTAGCAAGATGGAAGGAAAAAATTGCTTTCACGGGCTGGAAAGGAGATTCTTATTAAAGCAGTTGCACAAGCAATACCGATGTACACTAATAGTGTCTTTAAATTACCAAACACTTTATGCGATGAGATGACAAGCATGGTCTGAAAATTTTGGTGGGGGCAAACTAATGAAAAAACTAAGATGGCATGACTTAGTTGGGAAAAAGTTTGTACTCCAAAAGAGGAGGGGCTTTTGAGATTTTAAAACTTATAATCTTGCACTTTTAGCCAAACAAGGGTGGAGGCTTCAAAAAAATACATCATCTCTGGTCTATGGAGTTTTAAAGGCAAGGTATTTTCCTGATAGTGACTTTCTTGGGGCTAAACTAGGCTCTCGACCATCTTTTGCATGGCAAAGCATTATTGCAGCACAAAATATTGTCAGAAAAGGCTGTAAATGGTAGGTGGGTGATGGGAAATCAATCAGTATTTGGACTGATAAATGGCTTAATGATCCGTCTTATTAACAAGTGTTGTCCTAGCCAAGCACCATCCCTACTAAATCTACGGTGAGTGTACTCATTGATCCCCAAACAAGTGCATGGCGTGAAGAGCTAGTGCATCGAAATTTTATTCCAGCAGATGTCCATTTAATCCTTAGCATTCCTTTAAGTAGTCGTCTTCCACATGATAGGCTAGTGTAGGCTTATACTCCATAGGGACGATTTACAGTTCAAAGTGCGTACAAGCTTGTAGTGACTGAATTTCTGGCGAAGAGTACGGCGGGATCCTCCAATGCTAATACACATAAAACATTTTGGAGAAGACTGTGGGGCTTGAACCTGCCAAATAAATTAAGTCTTTCGCTTGGAGAGTTTGTCTTCTCCGTCAGCGACAGGTTATTAATGAAGCTTTGTGTGGAGCTTGTGGTCTGGGGAAGAATCTAGTGGCCATGTGTTTTGGGAGATTGGGAAAGCCCAGGAAGTGTGGAGTTTATCCAGTATTGTGTTTGAGACATAAGGAATCCATTATGAAGAATCTGTGGATCTGGTATAGTATTTGATTTTCATCCAACACGCTGGAGATGACATTCTAGAGATGATTTTATGGTAGCTTGGTGCATGTGGTTCAATGGAATGCGGTCCAACATGGGAGTGTTCGTCAATCGGCAACAATGGTGGTGTAGAAAGCTTGGACTACTCTTGTTGAATATCAGGGAGCAAACCATGGAGATGAATGATTCATGGACATTACCAATGGCCCCAAATTACAAGGAAAACGTGGATGGTGTAGTTTTTAGTTATATTCGAGGGTCTGGGTCAAGGTGGTGATTTGTGATCATGAAGGAAGGGTTGCAACAGCAATGAGCAAGAAACTTCTTCAACCTTTGGGTCCGCTGGAGATTGAAGCGAAAGCTATGGAAATTGGAGTGTAATTTGCGTGGGATATCGGTATAAGGGATGTGGTAGTTGAAAGTGATTCCTAGATTGTAGCTAACACTCTACTGGGATTATGTACTCCTCCTATGGTTGTCTCAAATATTTTGACTAGTATTGCATACAAATTGCAAGATTTTAATTCAGTTCAAGTGTCTCATGTGAACCGTCAATGCAATAAACTTGCACATCTTCTAGCAATGTTTGCCAAAGAAATATATAATGTTGATAATTATGCAATATGGATAGAGAAAAATCCATCACTGATTGAGTCAGCCATTGCTCATGATGTACTGAACTTATCTTCTTCTTAATAAAGTTACAAGTTTTTCATCAAAAATAAAAAAATAAACTACACTTGTTTCAATAATTTATAGAAAATCCTTGTTTTAAAAGAAGAAATTGATGTATCCATAATAGTACTTGTCTAAACAACTTAAGTTAACAAAAATTAAAATTTTAGTCATTATTTTAATACTGATAACAGTACTTGTCTAAGAAATTGATATAACATGATAACCTTTTTTTTTTTTCCAAAAGTTTGAGTTGATAAAAAATTGTGAATTTAATCATTGTTATAGTATGAATATATTAAATATATGCAAGTGGCTTTGCAATTTCTAGGCCAATTAACGAGTAATTAATATTTTAAAAATACGATACCTCATCCTCTCACATGATAATAGATCATACTAAATAAATTTATGATAAATCAATATATCATTCATGTGAGACCATATTGCTATACTCCAAAGAGTTTCAATTATTTCCCAATTAGGCATGTGATTAATAGAAAACCAAACAAAAATATTCTTACCTACCACGATCTCATATCTCCTGGGTCCTTGGCCCATAGAATCGAGATGGATCAGGACCTCTTTGTGAACCCCTTTGTATCGAGTCAATCAGCCTAAAGATTTGTCCAATCCTAGTAGGGCCATACTCATAAAATAGCCTACATATTACCTAACAATCTTGAAGTCGATCCTACAAGAATAAATTTACAAGATTTATAGATTTTGGCTATACGACGTTGGAACAATATGTAGTCAATTCAAATCATTAAAGCTAACTAATACTACAACTCCACTCAATATTGTTTCAGTAGATGTGAATCTTGACAAATCCACCGTTGGATAAGATTTGCTTTTTATGTCATTCGTGCTTGCAAAATTTCTTGAAGATTAAAGATTAATAGTTATGTCATTAATCAAATATTTAAATTTCAAGTGTTTGTAATTTAAAATTATGCATAAAAAATAATTTTATGGATAAAATAGTAAATAATATCATATTAACACAGAATTCGACATGCGTGTTAAGAACATAAACAACATGCAATCTAATAGTTAAATTTTCAAAATATGTAGTCATTTAATTTTTTTAATTGAATTTGTAGCCAAACTTTCTCTGTAATTAAATTCTAACACATGATTGCATTGACCAATAAAAAACAAATAATTATATTTTTTCAAGAATAATTAAATTCAATGCAATTATTTGTTTGAATTTAATTAAAAAACATAATGTAGTGTACCTAAGAAAGGAAAAATCTAAGACCATAAAATTTTTCACAACTTCTTGCTACAATTATGACGTGACAGAGTGTGATTAGTGAAGAAAAAATAGTGAGTCTATGCATAAGTGATGGTCAACCACTCATAATCTGTAATGTCAAAGTTGTGACAAAAAAATTGTGAAATAATTTGTGGTTTTAGAACTACTCCTTAGTCAATTATACTTAGATTTTATATGGCAATCCGTTTCTATACCCGTAGTCTTTGTTGAATTGTGTGAGACTAAGACCATGGAATTAATTTGCCCGAACCACAAACCAAAAAACTGTATTGATTATAACTACAAGAGTATTTTAATTGTAGAAGAGGTGGGCACAGCAGGCAGAGTTTTAGTTGTTCAGTTTGGAAGGTGGGGGTTGTGGTGGCCCTGTGGACATTGCCTTCTTCCACGCACCATGCCAACTAACTATGCTATTGGCACCTGCTTTCAGGGCCTACTTGTAAATAATTGAAATGTTTAATTACAGTTTTTAGTTCTCAATCTTTACTTCGTGTTTCAAAATAATCTTCATCCTTTGAAACTTTTTACTTTAGTCTTTATCCCTTTACGTTTATGTCAAAAAGACCCCTGCCGTTAATTATATTGGATTGATTTTCTCTATCTCCAATCAGATATATAAAATTATATATAAATAAATAAAGTACTTGAATAACTACTTTCCTCCCTCTTTTGTTGATATTAAAATCCTTGGAATTTCATTGAACAGTCTCAATTAAAAATCAAAACAAGTAATAAAAGCAAACTTAAAGAATAAGCATTAAAATGAATCATTTCAAAGGATAGAGACTATTTTGAAATAGTGGATAAAGATTGAGGACTAAATGTGTATTTAAACCTAACTAAAATCAGAAGATAAAGTCGGTGTCCAAGATTAGAAAGAGTTTAGGTTTTGGTTTGGGTTGGCAAATTTTTATGTCAAAATAGAAAAATTATTGGGTGATCTCGAAATATTGTATAATTGCTTAGGTAAAATGGGTTACTAGGGATTATAATCATTGCAACTTAGTTAGGTGAAGTTTTCAGCAAAGAGCTTAAAGATCACAAAGTTTAGAAGGCTTGCTAGTAGGCTTCGTCCAAGCGATCATTAAAATCAGGGGGAGACTTCACTCAACACTTACCTGAGCGAAATTACGAATTTTGCAATTATAATTTTTTTGGAGACTAATTTGAGCTGAACTTTTTACCTTACTATAAAAATCGAGTCCAAATCCTCTGTCTCATCTTTTCTGCTCCACTCTATGCTCCACCAATAAAAAGTTGCCATATGTACACCATTTTAATTAAAATCCAATTTTAATCCTTTTATTATTTAGTTTCCTAAAATAAATCAAAAAAAAAAACCCAAACCATCCTTACCTACCACCATCACAGTTCCTCTGCCACCACCAACAACAACCTTAGCCAACGCCACCATGAGGAGATGGCCAACGTCCTCAATGGTTAGCCACTCCTGCCGGCCAGCCACCCACCACCATTGGTTGTCAGTTACCAAAAATAAATTAAAAAAAAAAAAAAACCAACACATCCACTTCCAATCAATCACCACCGACACCACACTTGTCCAATGTTGCCAGGTAGAGATGGCGACACCATCAATGCCACACCGCTACCATGTCTAGGTACCAACAATGGATTTGAAGAAGAAAGGTAGTCATGGCCCATGGGTACCCTCGAACAAGATGTCACAAAACTAATATCAATCATGGATTTGAAGACAAGAAGGCGGTGGTCGATGGCCGTTGATATCACCGGAGATCTCTTTCTAGTGGTATCGATGAAGATTGGTGGTGGTGGCTGGTGTAGGTGTGTTGTGTTCTTTTTATTTTCTATTTTTGGGTAACTGACAACTTGCAATGGTGGGTGGCTGTTGATGATGTCAGCCATCTCCTCTTGGTGGTGCCAACAAGGTTGTTGGTGGTGGAGGAACTGTGATGGTGGCAGGTGGGGATGGTTTGGGTTTTTTGATTTTTGATTTAGTTTAGGAAACTAAATAATATAAGGCTTAAAATTAGATTTGAATTAAATTGGTGTACATATGGTAACTTTTTATTGGTGGAACATAAAGTGGAGCAGAAAAGATGGGACAGAAGATTTGGACTCATAAAAATCCACCATAAAATAAATCCAATAATTAGGTTGGAGATAAATTAAATTTTCAAAGAGACATTACCATCATAAACCATTTTTTACTAACAATTCCATATTAAACCAATTCATTAACATTTTCACACTTAGTTTGCTTCCAACTTTAGAAATAAATTTTTTCTCTTTATTTAGTGTGTTATTGGCTTGTCATCGATAGTTGGAGGTGAACTTCAAGAAAAATTATTGGGTACTTTTGGAACTCAATAATGTTGTACTCCTTCATCTCACATAAATATTGAATCTCACCATGAATTTAATTGGTGTGAATTACTTTATGTGAGAGATGAGGGTATGACATTATTGTACCCCATAACTATAGCATAATACTCTAACTTCAGTGGCCAATGCATTAGAGGTTATATTTTGTATTAACATGTCGTGTTCATGTCATGTCAAAACAAGGGTATTTAACGACATGGGTCAACCCTAACTCAATCCATTTAATAATCATATTAAGTGAGTTAACACGATATGACCCATGTAACACGTTTAATATATAAGTTTTGTTAGGTTGAAACAAGCACAAGCATGACCCATTTTAACTTGTTTTAGGGCCTATTTGGATAAGTTATTTTAAAAAGTGTTTTTTTTATAACGTTTTAAAAATGTGTGTTAAATATAGTTTTTAAAACCACAAATAAGCATTTGGAAAAAAAATGTAAAAAAGTGTGTTTTCTATTTATTAAGTCACAATAAGTGTTTGGATAACATTAATATAAATAGCTGTTTTGGGTGTAAATTCCCAAAAAGGACTTCACTGTGTTGTTAAGAATATTTGGTCTTTTTTTTATTTTTTTAATGTAATCAAAGTTTTTTTAAAGCCAAATATGTTAAAATTGACAATTTCTTTAATAATAATAATAATAATAATAATAATAATAATAATAATAATAATAATAATAACTATTTTGTTAGGTTCTTTTATGTTTTATCATCTTCTAAGATATATAATAATAATTTTTTAAAATATGTCAAGAATATTAACAACTGAATTAATAATAATAATAATAATAATAATAAAAATAAAAAATAAATAAATATTTTGTTAATGATAAGGGTATTTTCGTCCAGTAAGGATTTTTGTTACTTATCCGTCGTTAGGCCCCCGTCAAGCACAAAGTCTCCTTTCTTCATCTGGTTAGGTACTCATAGGGACCAACAACCCCTATCCTCACCGTCCTGACGAACAAGCCACGAGCCTACCGCCCATGAGCTCATTGTGATAAGTCCCCCATCAGATTCTTAAGGTGCAAACAGATGGACATGCCACCCCTAGGAAACTCGTCAAGTAACAAATAATTGACGGACGATCCTCCCTCAACACTTACATATTGATAAACAGATGACCATACTGATGGGTCAGTTTGATGGGCCCCATAATCCTCTATGTAGTCTCCACGCATATCTACTTACATGGAAATGACTAGCGCATCACACTCAAAGATCCTACTACATGCCCAAATCTCCCCTATACAGAAAGAGGACCCTAAAATCTTGGAGCCTTAATTCCAAATCTTCTCTACAAGGAAAGACTCCTACATTCAAGGGATCTTGGTTCCTTCTCCACCACTATATAAGCATCAGATCTCCTCTTCTCCTAGGTACTTAGAAAATCCCTAGCTCTCTCACTATAAAGTTCTTGGAGATTTCTCATTCAATGACTTAAGCTTTGGAGGGTCTTTGGCCAGCACCCCACCAGTGCTCTTTGTTTGGTTCTCATTTTCTTATTCTTTAGGTACCCATTGGAGTGTTTGAGGACAATCAGCTCACTAACGATTTTTGTGCATCATCAGTTGGCGTCGTATATGGGAAACAAGTAATAAGCCATATCACAGCTTCTAAGACAAAGAGTTTAATGGTTTGGATACGATTAATGGCTACCGTCAACCAGGAAACAAGTAACCCACCCAACGCCTTGGAAAGACAAGTGCATACCCTGGCCGTGGCAATGAAGCGGCTTACCTAACGCAACTAGGAGCTGGAGCAGCAACTAAACCAGAGGAATGAATGATGTCCTGAAGATTAGAACAATAGATGGGACAACGAATAATAGAACGATAGTCACCTCCCAACGAGAAAGGGAAGATTAGGAAGAAAGCAACATCCCTACAGGTAGGAAGACACCAACCGCCTGTCAGAGCTGGAGAGCAACGCAATGCACATGGTATAGAACATGCAGATAATGAAGGAGAAGATGGACATGATGATGAATGCCAAGAGAGGATAGGTATCCACCAACCTGGACAAGCTAGTTCAGCAGACGGACTCACCTTTCACAGTGCAAGTAACTTCCTTCCCCCTCCAAGCCAAGTTCCAGATGCCGCAGATGAAGCATATGATGGGTCACAAGACTCACTCGATCATTTGGAGTCATTCAAGACCCTTATGCACCTACAAAGGATTTCGGATGAGATCATGTGCAGGGCATTCCCCACTACACCCAAGGGACCAGCGAAAGTGTGGTTCAGTAAACTAGCTCCTAACACTGTCTCTACCTTCAAGAAATTAAGCAGACACTTTGTCACCCACTTTATCGGAGGCCAAAGGTACAAGAGGTCCTCAGCAAGCCTGTTGAACATTAAACAATAAGAAGATGAAAGCTTGAGATCGTACGTGACTCGTTTCAACAAGGAGGCCCTTTTGATTGACATGGCCTATGATAAAGTCTTGGTCACTGCATTCACCAACGGGCTTTAGTCGGGAGAATTCATTTTCTCCATCTACAAGAACGACCCAAAAATGATGGTTGACATGTTGTACAAGGCCACTAAGTACATAAACACTGAAAATGCCATGATAGTCCAAGACGGCTACAGGAAGAAAGTCTGCCTGGACGAATGACTAAAAGAATGATAGAAGACCAAAACCTCCACCTAGAAGGGCTGTCAACTTCACCCCTCTAAATACTTCGCTTGACTAAGTCCTCGTGCAGATAAGGGACGATACGTTACTAACTTGGTCAGACAATTTGAAGGGCGACCCAAACAAAATACCTAGAAAGAAGTATTGTCGTTTTCATCAAGACCACGGGCACGACACTTCTAAATGCTATAACTTGAAGCAACAAATAGAGGCCCTCATCAAGCAAGGGAAACTATATCAGTTCGTTAGAGGTGGAGAGAACCTGCCAAAGGGACCTTGAACCTAACCGACAGGTCAAAAAGCAACCAAGGGCCCCACTCAGAGAGATAAGGGCGATCATAGAAGGAAGTACAATGGCTAGCTCCTCTAGGAAGGCAAGAAAGACATACTTACGGATGGTACAGAACGTCCAGATTTTTGGCCAATCGCCTAAAATGAGTAAGTTTGACAACCCGACCATTAACTTCACGGAAGAGGACACCTAGGGACTCCAACACCCTCACGATGATGCTCTAGTCATTAATCTGTCGATAGTCGATTTCAATACCCAACGAGTTTTGGTGGATAATGGGAATTCAGCAAAAATCCTTTACTATCCTGCTTTCCAGCAAATGAGGATCAATAGGAGCGGTCCCTACCCTCGGATACACTGCTAGTAGGGTTTGGCGGTACCAAAGTCTTCCCGTCGAGACCATCACCCTACTAGTGACCATCGGTACCTACCCTTAACAGCTTACTAAGGAGATGAACTTCTTAGTCATCGATTGCTCTTCTACCTACAACGCCATCATTGGGTGACCTACGCTCAACGCATGGAGAGCAGCCATGCCTATGTACCACTTGCTAGTGAAGTTCCCAACAAAGTACTGGATAGGAGAAACGTGCAAGGATCAAATGGCGGCTCGCAAATGCTACATAGCCATGTGAGAAATGGACGATTATTGCAGGCATTGAGCATCAAGGAACGATGTGTCATGGTAGAACCAATAGAAGACCTGGAGGAAATCTCCCTAGATGACAATTTCCTAGGTTGAATCACCTGTATCGTCACGTAGGCTAAGCCTTTGGTTCACAAGGAGCTTGCCCTCTTCGTGAAAAATAATTAGGACATTTTTTAGGACATGCCGGGGATTAATCCAAGTGTCATGGTTCACAAGCTCAATGTATCCTTATCCTTCTCTCCCGTCCGACTAAAGAAAAAAGTGTTTTCCTAAGAAAGAGCCAAAGCCATAGTGGAAGAAGTTCGTAAGCTGCTAGAAGCAGACGTCATCAGGTAGGTGTATTATCCTGATTGGTTGGCCAACGTAATGGCAAAAAGGTGAATGGCAAGTTGTGTGTGGACTTCACCAACTTAAACAGAGCCTGCCCGCAGGACATTTACCCACTCTCGCGTATCGACCTCCTCATGGACTCGATGACTGGACACGAGCTATTAAGTTTCGTGGACGCTTTCTCTGGCTACAATTGGATCACGTTGGATGAATCTAACCAAGAGAAGGCTTCGTTCGTCACAAGCCAAGGACTCTTTTGGTATAAGGTCATGCCATTTAGACTGAAGAATGCAGGAATGACATATCAAAAGCTTGTAAATTGGATGTTCATCCAGCAGATTCATCAAAATGTCGAGGTGTATATGGAAAACATGCTTATGAAGAGCGAGAAGGAGGATCGTCATCTAGACAATCTTCAAGAGACATTTAAGACCCTCCTCTCTATGACATGAAATTCCATCCCAGCAAATGTGTGTTCGGATTATCGTTAGGACAGTTTTTGGGCTTTATAGTGTCACGACGAGGTGTAGAGGCCAACCCCAATAAAATTCAAGCCATGTTGGAGATGAAACCTCCAAAGAACATCAAGGAGGGGCAAAGTTTGAACGAAAGAGTTGCGGCTCTCAACAAATTTGTCTCTAGAGTGATGGACAAATGCTTACCATTCTTTAAAACCCTAAAGAAGGCCTTCGAGTGGACCGATGAGTGCCAGAAGGCCTTCGAGGAGCTGAAGGCGTACTTGGCATCCCCGCCACTACTCATTCCATCTAAACCTGGGGAGGAGCTCTCCCTCTACTTGGCTCTGTCCCCAACGGCTGTCAGCTTAGCCTTCATTTAGGAAGGACCACGCACAGTTACCCATCTATTACACTAGCCAGGCACTCTGAGGGGTAGAAGAAAGGTACCCTCCTATGAAAAAGCTATCTTTTGCCCTGATCACGGCTACCCGCAAGCTTAGGCCATACTTCCATGCATACACTTGTGAGAGACCGAGAAAATTGAGGGTGCTCTCAAAAAAAGAGATTTGGGTGCTTGTAAGGCACCTCTCTTTTGGGTAGTGGTGTGGAGTTGCCATTTTTTTTTATACAAAAAAATAAGAAAAATAAATATAATTACATGTTTAAAATACTTCGAATGTCATTGATTGAATAAAAAAGTACAATTTTGGTAAATTAAACTTACAAAGCTTTGGTCCTAGTTACAATTTATGCAAAAGAATACAAAGATTTGGTCCTATTTACAATCTACCAAAATTTAAAAAATAAATAAATAAATAAAAACAAGACAAAGCACTAATTTACCTATCCCAAAATCCTAAGCTCGAGGTCTAGATTACGGAATGAGAAGGTGTTAGGCACTCATTCCGCCCAGACATAGTCTGGTCTTCTAGACTCTAATGACCAATATATCATTTTTGCATGATGTGAATGATATGTTGAACATACATGACACACTTGACCAAAACTAACTCACATAAATCAATTAAATGAATGTGTTTTCTTTATTAGAAAAAATTCAGATATGTTTTTGTGAATTAAAAAAATTAATTTAATTCATTAAAAAGAAACTAGATCTTTTTTGTGTGGATAAAAAAAATTAGTTTTGTAAAGAAAATCATATCTGTTTTTATTTAAAGGAGAGAACAAGGTTTGTGCTAAAAAAATATCAGATCTGTTTTGGAACAAAGTTTTTAAAAAAATGGTGATTTTTATTAAGAAAAATCATATATGTTTTGTGAATAAGAAAATCTAGATTTGTAGAGAAAAAAAAATCAGATCTGTTTTTTATGAATAGAAATAAGAAAAAGGACTTTTTTTTAGAAGAGGAACTACACTCATGAGATAAATCTATTTTACATGCATCAATCAAAAATCATCTCAACTTTTAACTTCTTCTTTTAAATTTAAAAATCTGCTATTTTGTGACAAAGAAAATTTTCTTTAAAAAAATCAGATTTGTATTTCATGAAAATACAAATCAGTTTTTGTGTGTTTTAAAAAAATCAGATCTGCTTTTAATGAAAATACAGATCAGTTTTGTGTGTTTTTAAAAAATCGAATTTGTATTTAATGAAAATACAGATCAACTTTATATGTTAAAAAATCAGATTGTATTTAATAAAAATATAGATCAATTTTATATGTTAAAAAAATCAGATTTGTATTTAATGAAAATACAGATAAGTTTTATGTGTTTTAAAAAATAAGATCTGAAAAATTTAGATAAGTTTTTAATTTAAAAAGATCTTTTTTAATTAGCAGATTTTGAGATCCAAGAGAAAGATTACAACAAACAAAAGAATCATCTAAGGACATATTTAAAGAAAAACTTCAAACCAAACATGGCAACGACATCAAGAATCAAAAATAATAAAAACATCATAAACCTATTCATGCATCATCAAACAAAATTAATAGAAAGGAATAGAAAAAGAAAAGGAAAAAAAAAAAAAAAACTACCCTTGCATGAGCGTGCTCTTCTTAGTGAAGGAATATTTTAGGGTTTAAATAAAATTATTCAATTCTCTTTGAAGTATAAAATATTTTGCTTACAGATTATAAATTCCTAAGGCCAGAGCCTTCAGAATGTCTTTAACGTAAGAGGGAAAAGAAAAGAAGAGAAGGGCTAGAAAGAGGGGGGGTTAGAAACCATGAAAAAGTGTGCTAAATTTCGAGAGGCATCCTCTATTTATAGAGATTGGAATGTTCGAAAAATTAGCTGAATGATCTTAATACGAACTAGGATGCATCCTTATCTCTAAAAAATTGAAAATGATCAGATTTATCCCAATCCAGGAGCCCTCGGGCCATACCTATAATTTATGCCAATCCCTTATTTGAGTTCTAGTCCATTTTGGACTCCTTTTTGAGGTTTTTTGAGCTAGAACTTGCACTTTGATGCATTTTTAATCCATATTCAAAAAATTAAACTCATTTTATGATGATTCAGGTCTCTACAGCAATGATTATCTTGTAGATAAATACTCCAAAAGTTTTGATTATTCACTATTCTGTAGTTATCTGATTATCCTCTTTACTCCCATGCAAGCAAGCCTATTTTTGACACTAACTAACAACCAATCACAAAATTATTTAATTAATTTTAATTGTCTAGCCAATTAGAATTAATTTAAATTAATCATGTGTGGTTGATTTCACCTAAAAAAAATGCATGCAGACCGTGCAAACTTGATCATGCGATATCTTTCAATCCGATGGTCCGATTGGGAACCAGACACACCGTCGTGACTGTTAGAATCTCAAGATCATTTTTATGACATGCAATGAATGAATTAATGCATGTAATACAATCATGAATTTTGGGTCTATGAATAATAATTCTAGCCATTTTTCTTAATTAAATTATGGGTGCAAAATCGAGTGTCTACAATACCATAGTAATCCAAACGGACAAACCATTGCAAAAGGTGATGAACAGTCCAGAGGCAGCTGGACGGTTAGTTTTATGGATGATAGAGCTCAGGGAGTTTGACGTACTATACCGCCTAATAACTACGATCAAGGCCCAGGCCTTGGTCAACTTCGTCACTGAATTCATAGCAAAGGAAGTGAAGACGAGGGACCAAGGCCTGGGCCTTTACAAAAGGGGTTTCTCTTGTCCGTACTTGAGATGCTTGGTTCCCAACAAAGCAGACTACGTCATGAGGGAAGTCCACAAAGGAGTGTGTGGAAACCATTCGGGAGCATGATCACTAGTTCACAAACTCATACAAGCAGGGTACTATTGGCTAACTAAGCAAAAAGATACCCAGTCCTACGTGAAGGCGTGCGACAAATGACAACGCTTCAGCAACATTATACGGCAACCATCAGAGCAACTCACCCCAATGAACACTCCCTGGCCATTCGCTTAGTGAGGGCTTGACATAATGGGACCCTTCCCCATGGCGATGTGGCAGCTCAAGTTTCTCGTCGTAGGGATCTACTATTCCACTAAATGGGTCAAGGCAGAACCTTTGGCCACCATCACTGAGAAGAATGTCTGAGGCTTCGTCTGGAAAAGTATCATTTGCCGCTTCGGAATCCCAAACTCTTCATCTCTGATAATGGGAAGCAATTTGACAACGACGCATTCAGGGACTTCTGCTAACAACTGGTAATTAAAAACCACTACTCCTCACCCACCACCCACAGGCCAATGATCAGGTTGAGGTTACAAACTGATAATCAATACTCGGCTTAAGGAGGCAAAGGGGATATGGCCGAACGAATTACCAAGTCTGTTATGGACATACTAGATGACGGCCCGCACACCTATAGGCGAGACACCCTTTTGCCTCACATTTGGGAGTGAAGCCGTCATCCCAGCACAACTTGGGTTGACCAACTATAGGGTAACCCACATTCAAGGGATCTTGGTTTGCTCTCCATCACTATATAAGCATCAAATCTCATTTTTTCCCAAGTACGCAGAAAATCCCTAGCTCTCTCACTATAGAGTTCTTGGAGATTTCTCATTAGCTGACTTAGCCTTCAAAGGGTCTTTGGTTGACACCCTATCGGTGCTCTCTGTTTGGTTCTCGTTTCTTCAGGTACCCATTGGAGCGTTCGAGAACAATCAGCTCACTGACGATTTTTGTGCATCATTAGTTAGGTTCTTTTGTCATCTTCTAAGATATATAATAATAATAATTTTTTTAATTAATAGTGTAATGCTAACAAGTACACTCTCACTTTCTAAAAAATATTTTTTAATAAATAAGTAAACATTTATCAAAACATGAGATTACGAGTGTAAATGTATAAATGGCTATTTTGTAGACAAACTTTGTATGTATGATGTATGAGTGTACAACATCATAAAGTTAACAAGGCCCATGGCTCTGCTCCATAGTAAAGTTTTGCTTCTTTGACTCCAATTTTTGCCCGTGCCCACAACATATAGGTCATGAAAAATGGTGAGGATAGTGGCAAGGAAACAACAAACTTGTCAGCTAGAGAGGAGAGACAACAACTAGAGAGAAGATAGACAACAACAGGAAGGCATGGTGACAAGGCATTGAATTTTTGATAGGGTATTTTGGTCATTCTCGAATTGTAGGAGGATATTTTAAGCATTTCACAGTTAAATGGAACTTTGATTCGGAAATGCAGTTCGTGTTCTACACCCGTATTTTCTAAAAAGCTGCTTCTCACTGCGTTTCGAAACCGAACCTTTTTGCCATTTACAAAAACTTGAATTTTAATCAAACAAAAGCCAAACCCATTACTTCTTGCGTTTTATTAATGTAACCATTAAAATTTTTTAATTACTCAATTCTATACTTTAAATATAAATTTATGTTGAATAAAAATGATATTTATTTATATGAATATAATAAGTCATTTAATGGAATTGACCCACTTATTAACTGTGTATAATTTTTCATCTGTTTTGACTTTACGATGGACATTATCATCACACTCTTTGACAGTAAAAACCTCAGGAATACCCGTGTAATAGTTTTATTCTAATGTCAATTTCTTTTCCTTTCGTCTTCCAAAAAAAAATTATTTTTCTTCACGAGGACAAGTCACTCTCCAGAAGCACATCATACAGCCTGTTAATGGCCTCCTCTCTGGTTTTCAAGCATCATGTCATCTCGTTAGTTAGCATTGAGGGTCAATGCATGCTTTTGTGACTTTATTATTGAATTTAAACCATCACAACCGCTAACTTATAGGTGGACATTTGGTTCATTGTGACATGTCTTTGATGTGATGCACATTATGACAATATGACATTAAAAATTTTTGTTTTTTGTTTTTTTTTTAACATTACTATAATCTAAAATTACAAAATAAATTACATCATCTTAATCTCATTACATTCCTAAGTAATGTAATGTTGTATTTTTGACAAGAATACAACATTACATTGCTTAGGAATGTGATGAGATTAAGATGATGTAATAGGGGTGTCCACAGGTCGGTCTGGATCGGGTTTGTGCCCAACCCGGAACCAACCTGCTCACATCGGGTGGTAGGAGGTTCAACAACCCGCCGCCGACCTCTGACAACCTCAAGTCGAGTTGAATTGGTCTCCGGTGGACAACGGTCAAGTCGGTCGAAGTTGGAGTGAGTTTTAACCTCCAGATCTTTGCCAAATCTCGCTGAATCTTCGCTGGATCTTCGCCGGATCTGTCAACTTTCTTCGGATCTGTTGACTTTCTTTGGATCTGTGTGAGAACCACGGGATCGTAGCAAAAAACACAACCTCAAGCCCAGATTTCAGCGAAAACTTCCATCTCATCGCCGGATCTTCGCTGAATCTTCACTAGATCTTCGCTGGATCTGTGTGACAACCACGAGATCAAAGCAAAAACCACCATCTCAAGCCCAGATTTGAGCGAAAATTGCCATCTCATCGCCAGATCTAACCAAAAACTACCAAATCTTCACTGAGTCTGAATGGATCTAGGTAGATTCGGCCTTCTTTCATGGGTTTCGTCGGTCGGATCGGGTTCATTGGGTTTTGGAGAAGAAAACCCGCCATCCGACCCGCCTAAGTCGGTTTTTGGTGGCAAAGACCCACCGTCGACCGTCACGAGCATCGGATCGGCTAGTTTTTGGGTTGGCCCGGGTGGTTTGGGCGGGTGGGTCGGTTCTCAGTTTCTGGTGGACAGCCCTAATTCTTGTATTAAAATTATATTAATATAAGATTACAATAATGTAATATTATGGTGTAATGTAACATCACGGCGAACCAACATTACAATGCTTGGTTCGTTTGATGCTACATCAAGTGTAATGTTACATTATTGTAATCCTAGATTCATGTGATGTGATTAATGGAATCCAACATTACAATGTTTGGTTGGTTAATTAGATTGCCAATATAATGTTAGAATGCCATTACAATTTTACAATGAATTTCCAGAATTGCCCATTTAAATAATTATATAAAATTTTTTAAATAAAAATTCATAAAATATTTGAACAAAATTTGATTTTCCTTTCTTGGAATTTTCTCAACAACCAAACAATCAAACTCCAACATATCACAACCACACGGAAAATCAAGATTTTCTAGAAGAAAAACTCCATACAAACAACTCAAAATTTAAAAAACAAACAAACAAACAAATTTCTTCCACAATTTCTCTTTTCTTGAACTTTCTCACCAACCAAACAACATATCAAGATTTTCAAGAAGAAAAACTCCACACGAAATCGAGCCAAGAATAAATCCTTCAATGGAACAAGCCTCTCTCTCCTCAAACCCTAGTTTCTTCAGATCCCACATCCTCAACCCTAGGACAATCAATGCGTTTGGTTCAGGGACTATTAACCCCACTAATTTCGGCTTCAAACCCCATGGAAAGTTAGAGATGACAATATTGTCTTTGCGTTTGTCAATGCTGCCTCCTCCAACAAAGTCTTAGTCTTTGTCTTAAACTTCATCTTCATCAGCTAGAACTTGATCCAAAGAGAGAGAGAGAGAAAATTGATTTGGAGAGAGAGAGAGAGAGAGAAAGAGAGACTGGGTTTGATGAGAAAGAAAGCTAGGGTTTGAATATATATATATATATATATATATATATATATATATGGGCAATTTTGTAAATACAATTTATTACGATGGGCAATTTTGTCATGTCATTAAATTATTATCTCCTACCCATAAGTAATGCAAGATCACCTCCATTTAAGAAGGTGATATAGTATATTTTGTGATCTTACATTACCTTCATGGTAGAAAAAAACTAAGTGAACCAAACACCTTAATTTCACATTACCATAATGTACATCACATCGAGGGCACATCATGACAAATCAAACACACCTTAAGTGTAACTTAAGATTATATATGATGCTAAGGGCTCGTTTGGATTGAGGGAGAATGGAGCAGAGTTGACTAAAAATAGGCTAAGTTTGGGCCAACTATTCTATTATACTCTACTCTCCCTCTCTCCCCCTCAATCCAAACAGACCATAAGTTTCTAACTAGTATTTAGTATTTACATGAAAACAGTGTCTGCTTCATTATATAGGCAATGAATGCGGTGGCCTAAGGCCCCAAGTAGAAAAAAGGCCCCCAAATTTTAATCATTGTAATAGAATTAATTAAACCTATTTCTTAACCAATAAATAAAATAATGTTTTTTTATCAAATGAAAAACAAGAAAAATAGAGTGAGAAATGCTACCTCCACAATATTTTTACAACAAATCCTAAGTACGTAACAAATTATTACAAAATGTTATTAATGGCAAAAAAAATAATTTTAGAGGTGGGTTCATATTAGAACCAGTAACAACTTAACACCTAGGATTTTTAACCAGTAACAACTTCACAATAATTGAGTTGGCAAACTTTTAGTAGTTCTCACTTAGGTCCATTTTTAACGTCATCCTTTTACTTGCTATTATCAATCTATCACATCAACAGATATGAAAAGTTTTGTCAAATTTTTTATGTCTATAAACTTTCTATAAAATAGATTCAATGTGGTTTATGTTACTTAATAATAATTTTACATCTAAAACAAGATAAAAGAGTTTAAGTAATTGTAAGTGCACAATTGTACCCAGACCCAAAAACAAGTGTTGGGCTCAGGCCCAATGAACCTTATACAATAAAATTTGTAGAGTATGGATTTGAAATCTAGACTCGGGATGTTGGAAGCTTGATTAACAGGCTAGAGTGCCACTATCTGTGCAAATGGTAAACAAATATGACAAAGAGACCTCCTCGGACGTAAGCCGAGGACGATTTGTATATATATTCTCTTTCTATGCCGCAGTTTACAGTTCTTAGTTCCTGTTTTCTCTCAGCAGAAAGTGTCAATCCCCCCTTTTCTCTCTCTCTCTCTCTCTCTTCTCCTTATATACTTCTTCTTCCTCACTGGTTTATCCACGTGTCGTATAAATATTTTCCCTGGATACTTGTCCTATCCACCGCCTTCTTGAAGTCTTCAAACAGTAGCAGGGAGGATGAATTCTACTGTTCATAAGTCACTTCCCCATTAATGCGGCCAAGGAGGTAGATGCAGGGTCTTTAATGTGGTGGTAGCAGCTTTTTCCTCAGATATTTCTCACACATCCTTGCTTCTAAAGGGTGCTTGGATCACCCTCTTACCCATCCGTTTTTCCAGAAGCTTGCCTCTAACCCCTTTAGTAAGTTCCAGGGTCATTGCCGAGCCTGTCCGAGGAGACATTCCTCCTCAGACAACTCGTCGGACCTTCACAGTGCAGACTAACTTGTGGGCCTAGAGGCCCTGATTAAATCAAACTGGTACCAGCCAATCAGGCCCAAAACCCAAATATTTATTCAAGAGTTTTTACCCCTCAAAGTAATATTTAATTTTTTAAAGTCATATATATAACCTTAATTTCAGTTTAAGCTTTAAACCCCCCAAATGCATGAAAAGTGATGATCTAACTAACATACTCGTCTCTGTTATTCCAGTGGTACATGGTTTCAGTTCACAGCCTGGTCTTTGACAATATTTGCAGTAAATGTATATTGTTTTCATGGTCAATATTCCACTTACGCTTAACAAAAGTGTTAATGTCAACTGGGTAGAGCGATCTTCTCCAGGCTGCATCAACAATATTGTATACCTTGTGATTGTGAAGGAAGGTGGATCGATCCTTTAATTTTACATGATATTCAATGGTGCCTGGACATTGAGATGAGTGTGAGTTTGAACAGCGGCATGTTTCTGCCTTTGGGCATCTGTGTTTTTGTGGCTGATTCTGTGCGTTGTTCATACAACCTGAAAGTACAGAATTTAGCAAATATAACTTTAAAATTGAGTCTCACAATACTATTCATAAATTTAAAAATTATTTTATTACAATATTTTTAATTTTTAGATTTCAATAATAAACCGTATTCAAACATACCGAAGTAAATAAATAAATAAAAAAGTAATGTAACCGTAGCTGCAGCAATCCAACCCACAATAGTGGATCATGCTTTCCGTACTCTTTTAGGAAACAGGTACAACAGCGAAGCACAAGCTCTGCACACGACATGACACTCAAAAGAGTACGTACATAAAGAGTTTTTATATATTATAAACAGTCACGGTGCAAAACCGTTTAACACCCTACTGCACAGAATAATAACCTACTTAAATCACCAAACCACAAACACATACAATAGTTTCGAACTTCATACCTCAAATCTCATCCTGCTCCTCCTCCTCTTAGCATCAAAGCTTCACACTGCCGCACACGTCGTCAAAGTCATTGCCAGAGCCAAAAAAAGATGTTGGAGCCACCGTGGGTGTGGTGTCATCATCTCAATGTTTGTTCTTTCATTATTTGTGGTTTTTTTCAATTTAAATTTTGAAATAATTGTGTGCATAAGTTAATGTAAAAATGGTGATTAATTATTATACACTTACATTGTACTAGCAATGTAAATGTCTACAATGTAAGATTTACATTCCTAGTATTGTAAGGGCGCGGGTTGAATCCTAAACCCCAAAGGTAATGGGATTAAGGCCCAACGAGCCCAACACAATGAATTTGTAGAGAGTGGATTGGAAACTAGGCTTTAATAAGTTGGCGGCAACTATTGGTGGATCCAGATGACAAGAAAACCGAGATAAACAGATTTTATGCAAAATAACTCTTCCTCGACAAAGTCCGAGGAGAATAGCTCTTGTATATATTTTTCTTAAACTTGGTTACAATTTCAGTTCTTGTTACTACAATGTTTTCTCCACCAATTCCCCCAATCCCCCTCTCCTAGAGGACTTCTTACATTATATAGCCTCTTTCAGCTGATCTTGGCCCTCCATTTGTTGATCATGCAAGCCACTACTCGAGTGTTTGTCCCATCAAACGCCTTCACAAATCTTCTGTGAGTTGCGGCAACCAAGACAGCACTGTTCAGGGGTCTTCTCCACATAAATGCAGCCAAAGGGTTTGGTGGGGTGCAACAAATGTGGTGGCAGCTACCATCTCTTTAGACACACTAGGACTAACCCCCTCTTTGAAGCCCTTCCTCTACAGTGCGACTTCCTCTGATAATGTGCCATTGACGTAGCCAAGGCTCACCTCCTTGGCCTTGCCATCCGAGGGTGTGGTCTTCTCGGAACTGCATCGGCCTCCTCAGCATCAGATATGACACGTGGCACTGATGCCTTATTAAATTCCTGCATCCCACAAGTACAATGTAAACCAAGAATTTTCTGTGTAAAAATTTAAATATTTTCCAAGAAACTTAAGAAAGAAGTTCATATATCTTCTTAATTATAATTATTAATAAAAATTTATCTTTTTTTCTTTCTTCACAATGATGTGTAATATAACTACAATTAATTCCCTACACATTATAACATATAATGAGTATTACACATGAGTTACAAAAAAAAAACTTTTTTCAAAGTGAATTTATAGAATATAGGTGCATAATGAGGGACATGGGTTAGTTAATTAAATATTTTTGTAGTATATATATATTTGAATTTAAATTATTATAATAATTTTTGTAAATGTAGAAAAGTGAAATTAAGGAAGAACCACTATAAAAGATAAATCCACAAATTCATTGATTTGATTAGACTAATTTTCAAGTGAAGGTCAAAAGCCTTGTAACTTGATTAGTTAGTATTTTTTTAATAAGTTCTTGACATCTAGGATTCAAATCTTTTCTCCCAATTATTAGTTATTACTATCAAATTATCGGAAAAAAACATTGCAGTCCACTATTGATGGATGATGGCCAATTCGCAATTACTAAATTTCCTCCTCCAAGGCGGATAGAAAATATTTGTTGCATGTGATGTATCCACCTCTTTGGCCTTTGAAAATTGAAAGATAAAATTTGAAACCAAAGGAGCTCTACTCAGCAGCCTCAGCTGCTTTTTATTTATTTTTTGGAGGGGAGGGGGGGGGGGTTGAGTAGCTTTGCTTTTTCTTGCTGTCATAAATAGCATTATTAAAAGGACAAAATTTAAAGACTCAAAATTTTTGTTTGGTAACAATTTTTGTTTTCTATTTTCAAAAACTTATTTTTTGGGAATATAAAGAAAAAACAATTTTCTTGTATTTTTGAAATAAAAAACATGTTTGGTTAGTTGAAATTTAAAAAAGAAAAATTTGAAGAAAAAAATACTAAAATATGTTATTAATAGGATTTGAACTCTAATGCTAACTCATTAAATGAAACAGATTTCTTAAATTAAATGCATGTTCTCATTGACTTTTGAAAATTATAAATTGAAAACAGCATTTTGCATGTTTTCAGTTTCCTTCACAAATTGAGTTTTGAGAACAATTTTTATTTTTTGTTCATTTTACGTTGCTAAACAAGTTTTTTAGTCTCAAAAATAGAAATTTATTTTTTGAAACAGAAAATAAGGAGAAAAACAGTTACCAAACATACCCTAAGATTTGCTTACATTCAATATAAATATATATATATATATATATATATATATATATATATATATATATTTGGAGAATATTGTTTCATAAAGTGAAAATTCAAGTTTTGGAATTTTCTAAGTGAAATGCGAAATTCAGTATTTTCGATCGGTCGAAACTTTTGCTTGATCGATTGAAATGATGAAGAAACATAAGAAATCATGTGGTCATTATCCAGAACTGATGGTCATTATCTAGATTTGCTATCTATAGAACCGAACAACTTAGTTGTATCCTAGGGACAAGTTGCGATAATCCTTTAGCAACAATAGCGTGGGGGCAAATATTGTCTAGGGAAAACAATAGTATGTCTCCAATTTATCTATTTTTTGTTTGCCTTTAGACAATATTTCCTACGATGGAAGGAACAAGTGATGTTTCAACATTGAAGATGTTGAATCATGAGTTAGTGAAATTGGATCGCTTTGATGGAACCAATTTTTCTCAATGGAAAGACAAGATGAAATTCCTACTTACTACACTGCGACTCTTTTATGTCTTGGACTCGAATTTGATGCCTTTCCCTACTGCAAGTAATGAAGACACTGACAAGATAAAGACACAAAGAAAGAAACATGAAGAAGATGAACTGATTTGCATAGGGCACATTCTCAATACTCTTCCAGATCGAAGGAGATTTGGAATGCTTTGAAGGCAAAGTGCAAAACTGAGAAAGTAGGTATGAATAAGTTTATTATTCAAAAGTACTTTGATTATAAAATGCTTGATAATATCTCAGTTTTGGATCAAGTGCATGAGTTACAGATATTGGTTAATTAACTTTGTGATTTGTCAATCAATATTCCTAAATCATTCCAAGTTGGAGCAATCATTGCAAAACCCCCCACCAAGTTGGAATAATTTTAGAAAGAAGCTTCTGCATATGTCAAAAGATCTCACTTTAGAATAATTCGGACAACATCTCCAAATTGAAAAGGAAAGTTGGGTTAGAGATTAGACTAACACTAATTCTAAAGTGAATTTGAACAATGTGAGCAATGTTCAAAGTGAAAGTTCAAGTAAGACCAATAAGCACTTGAAAGTGAACAAGAGTGGGAGTGGATTCAAGAAGAACAACTCCAAGCATCCCAACAAGGACAAGAAGAATTGGACTTGTTTCCATTGTGGAAAGAAAGGCCATTACATTCACAAAGTAAACTCTTAAAGAACAAGAAAAATGGTGAAGAAGGCAATGTCAATGAAAAAAATGTCATTGGGAACATTTTTGCTATGGTAAGTGACATACATATTGATATGATCACTAAAGTTCATATGGCTGTGATTGCAAATCTTTTTGATTGGTGGTTCGATTCGGGTGCAATGGTGCATGTGTGCAACAACAATGAGCAATTCAAGACTTATTGTCTTCCATAAAACAACAAGTGTTGATGGGCATCCACAATAAAGCAAAGGTTCTTGAAAAGGGCACCGTTGAAGTGAAAATGAGTTTCAGCAAGATGCTGATCTTGACCAATGTTTTATCACGTACCTCATATCAAGAAGAATCTTGTATCTGCCAATTTGTTATGTAAGAGTGGTGTAAAAGCTGTACTTAAATCGGATAAGTTAATCTTGTCCAAAAATGAGATATTTGTAGGAAAGCGATATACTACTAATGGCATGTACAAACTAAGTATTATTAATAAAGAAGTTTCTGGTTATGCTTATATTGTTGATTTTTCATTTTTATGGCATGCTAGATTAGGACATTTAAATTTCAAATATTTGAAGTTTATGTCAAAGCATGGTATGATTTCATATAAGCATGATGATGATAAGAAACGTGAAATTTGTATTCAAGCAAAGATGGCAAATAAAAATTTTTCTAAGTCAAAAATTCTATTATGCTTGAATTTGTACATTTAGATGTATGTGAATTGAATGGTGTATTAACTAGAGGAGGTAAAAGACACTTCATTACATTCATTGATGATTTTTCTAGATTTACATTTGTGTATTTAATGAGAAATAAAGATGAACTCTTTGACATGTTCAAACGTTATAAAAATGAGTGGAAAATCAAAAGGTTAAGGAAAACAAAGATCCTACGAAGTGATAGAGGTAGTGAATATTTTCCTAATGATCTTTCTATATTTTGTGAGGAACATGGCACAATACACCAAAGTTTAACCCTTTATACACCCCAACAAAACAGTTTGGTTGAAAGAAAAATAAGACTCTTGCAAACGTGGTAAATGCCATAATCTTGAGTGTAGAGCTTCCTTTTAAATTATAAGGAGAAACATTGCTTACAGCATGTCATGTGCACAATAAAGTACCTTCCAAAAATATTAAAATATCTCCATATGAATTGTGGAATGGTAGAAAATCAAACCTTGATTATATCAAAGTGTGGGGGTGTTTAGCTTTTTATAGAGTGGTTGATCCAAAAAGAACAAAGTTAGGACCAAGAGCTATGAAAAGTGTGTTTGTGGGTTATGTTAAAAATTCAAAAACATATAGGCTATTATACTTGAGCTCTAATACAGTAGTGTAATCAAGAGATGTTGAATTTATTGAGAATAGATTCAGTATAAATTTTATGGATGCTTTGATACCTACTCAAACACAACAAGGTGATTCTAATCCTAATACTACTTTGGGTAGTATTAAAAGAATTGAAAGTAGTTCACCAAGTGAACAAAGAAAGAGTCAAAAGATAAGAAAAGAAAAGGACTTTGGTCCAGATTTCATTTCTTATCAAGCTCAATTGTACATTGTTAAAGATAATAGACAAGTTGTCCTAAATAAAATACCTATAGTGTTTAATACAGAGGATGATCCTAAAACCTTTGAGGAAGCTATGACTTCTAGAGATTTAGCTTTTTTGGAAAGAAGCTATGAATGATGAGATGAACTCAATATAATCCAATAATACTTGGGTCCTAATGGATCTGCCTAGTAGTTCAAAACAAATTGATTGTAAATGGGTATTTAAAAGAAAATATAATACTAATAGATCAATACAAACCTTTAAAACAAGGTTAGTGGCAAAAGGCTTTAAGGTTTAGAGTTTAGGGAAATAATACTCTATTTTGATACTTATGCACCGGTGGCTAGGATCACGACTATTTGTGTGTTATTAGCACTTGCATCCATATATAAGTTGATTGTACATCAAATGGATATTAAAACAGGTTTTCTAAATAGTGATCTTTACGAGGAAGTTTACATGGAACAACCTGAGGATTTTGTACTTCCTAGAAAGGAAAAGAAAGTTTGCAAATTAATCAAGTCCTTGTATAGCTTAAAACAAGCTCCAAAACAATGGCATGAGAAACTTGACTTAGCGAATTTGTCAAATGGCTTTGTGCACAATAGTTCTGACAAATGTATGTATTCCAAATTTACAAAGGAATATAGAGTCATTGTATGCCTTTATGTGGATGATTTGCTTATATTTGGTATAAATATGAAAGGTGTATATAAAACCAAAAAGTATCTATATTTTGTGTTTAAAATGAAAGATTTAAATGAAGTAGATACTATTTTGGAAATCAAAATTAAAAGACATAGTGAGGGTTTTGCACTATGTCAATCTCATTATGTTGAGAAAGTACCATCACTCTTGGTGGGGGTGCCATCTCTTGGGCATCAAAGAAACAAAAATGTATTTCTCACTCCACCAAGGAATCAGAATTTATAGCCTTGGCGGCTGCAGGCAAAGAAGTGGAACGACTATGAAATATGTTATTAGTAAGTCTAGACATATACGTCTAAGACATGATTACATAAGGTAAAATGTATAATAGTAAGTCTAGACATATACGTCTAAGACATGATTACATAAGACAATTAATTGAATCTGGTACCATTTCAATCGTCTATGTAAGATCAAATAGTAATTTGACAAACCCTTTTACCAAAGTAGTGTCTCAAGATACGGTTGGGGTAACATCCATTAGAATGGGACTAAAACGCTTTTATTAATAGAATCACCAATAGTGGGAACCCAACCTCGAATTAATTTAATCTAAAGAGGTTTAAAGGGTAATGAAAAGTTATTGATACGTGGTTAGTAAGAGTACTAATTTTGTGTCTCATTCAGGATGGATTAGTACAGATTGTTACAATGTAATAGTAGATGAGTTTTATACTCTTAATGAAGTTCATAAAGTACAAATGTCTATGTAATAGGGACATGAGAACGAACTTTACCTTTGTGAACATAGATGTGGTGCCACATCTAGCAAGAGTAAAGGGTTCTCTCTTGTAAATGTTCACTAAACTAGGAAGAGCACAAGGATATAATAGTGCTAACAATAGTGGATTTCTAAATGTGTTGTGGTTGTTCTCATGTGTATGTTGTTTCCAATTTCAACACATAAGAGTTTTGGTTTAAGCATGATGCCACCATTAACTCTGTTGATTTCTTAAGCAATTACACTGAGGAGGGTTTAAGTTGAAAAACACCTTCCATTATGCATGATAGAATATCAATCAAGTGAAACATATATTATTACAACCTAGTAGAGGATTGTTTTATATATAGATATATACATGAATAGGTTGTAATAATGATATTTGAATTTGGAGAATATTGTTTCATAAAGTGAAAATTCAAGTTCTAGAATTTTTTAAATGAAATTTGAAATTCAGTATTTTTGATCGGTTGAAACTTTTGCTCGATCGATCGAAATGATGAAGAAAATAATCCTGAAGTCACTAGATGGTTTGATCGTTTTTCGATTATTTTTTGATCGATCGAAAAGAACATTCGATCGATGCTCAATTCCTTTCAACCAATCAAAACTCGTTAAACTGAATTTTCTAGTAACTGTTTTGAACATTTGAAAATGTTTCAAGCATTGTGAACAATTTTATGAAACATTTTAACTCCCCATACGTGCCTTTTGGTGAAATAAAACCCTATGGGTATAAATAGAGGTTTATGTTCACTTGAAATCATGTGATCATTCTCCAGAATTGCTATCTATAGAACCCAACAACTTGATTGTATTCTAGGGACAAGTTATGATAACCCCTTAGCAACAATAGTGTGGGGGCAAATATTGTTTAAGAAAAACGATATTGTCTCCAAGTTATTCATTTTCTGTTTGTCTTTAGACATTGTTCTTCCATCATTACTTTGTGTAATATCCCCAACATATTCATGTGTACTAAATTGTATAAGTTCATAAAAACACTACCCTACATGTAGGGTTAGGGTTCAAAAGCCTCTACCTTTTTCAAAAACTTCACCTTCCCTACAATTTCACTAATGAAAAATTTTAAATTACCTATAGGTTTTGCTTAATGACTACTTCATGTTAATAAAATTTGCAAAAACAAAAAAGTTTAATTTAGGAGTTTTTAGAGAATATATATGAGTTAGGATCAAGTTATACATGGTGTAATGTTACTGCCTAATAAATCTCGTCGTTGTGTTACGTGTTTTCTATGTTATTAACATGCACGCCAAGTTTTATGTCAATAGCATGTTATTTTTATTATTCAATTTATAAACTCATCTTTTATGTATAATTTTAAAATACAACAATTTTTTTTTATAAATGAAATATTTGTTAATCTCTAGTTGCATTGAAATTTGGATAATGCAATTCAATTTAATAGTGTATTTGTCAAAATACAAATTCAATAAAAATTAAATAAGTGGTGTAAGTGTATACATGCTAAAAATTACGCTAGACCGTATGTAATTTAAACCAAGAAGTCCAAGACACTATTGGCCTAAATTTGTTATACGTCATTAAGAAGTTTAATAGGTTAAATTCATTTATTACCACTTTCTTTTTCTTTTTCTTTTTTTATACAAGATAGAATTCTACTCCAACCTAATCTAAGTGTATATCTGTGTGAAGCTCCCTTCTGGAGACTTGAACTCCGGCCCTCACCCCCCACACTCCACAAGCACTTGTACTTGTGGAGTGACCATCGCACCAAGAGTGTGCAGTGGTATTTATTACCACTTCTTAATTATGAATAGATGGTACACTAATTATCTATGTAAAATTAATTTTTATAGTTATTTTTTTTCTAAAATTTATATGGAAACAATTGGTATTTTTGCTCAATGACTTTGATAATAATGAAAACAAAATCAAACCAGGTGGATAAAAGCATATTTAAAAAGACATGGAATTATAATTTTAAAAAATTGTGTGCTTAAGTTAGTGAATAATTAAATATTTTTTTGATTCAATTTAAGAAATATATCCACGTTCAGAACTATATTAATGTTAACAATTTATATTATTCTATTTTTAAGTGATGTTGATCTATCCCAGTTGGTTTAATGGAATTGTAATCTATTCGAGACAACTAATCTCCAAGAATGAGGAAAAGGAAAGGAAATTTTGGTTTAATACTCTGTTGCCTCTTATTCATCATGATTCAACTTAAATACATACCAAACAACCACAACCGATAACAATGATAGCTATTTTACTTTAGCCGAAACTTTGGCTAAACTAGATAATAACTATAGCACCTATCCTAGATAAAGATAACAATCTAATAACAAATGATAATAACAAAAGATAATAGCAACCTAATCTCCCAGTTACAAGCAACTGAAGGAGTCCTTTATTAAACTAAACTCTTGGAGGCAGAGGCAATCATCTCAGCAAATTCACTGTTACTACTTACCGGTGAATGTAATCCAGACACAAGGCTTTGGGACACAACATTCCCCTTCCCTTGAAGAAAAATCTTGTCCTCGAGATTTAAATTTGAAAATTGTTGCTAGAGTGCATCATAGGGCTCCCACGTGGCATCTTCCTCATTAGCTCCAACCCACTGTACCAAGGCTTCGTGCAACACCGTCTTGCCATTCTTAACCTAACGAAAATCAATTATATGTTTGGGCTCCAAGACCATTGTGCCATCGTCCCCCCACGTTAGGTAACTTTGGTGCTACACGATCAGACATGAAAGACTAGATGTAATCGGGAGTGGGTCGGCAATTCCAATCGATAAGCCACCTTTCCCAACCACTCAACAATTTGATAAGGTCCATAAAAACGTGGCGAGAGCTTCATATTCCCTCGTACTCTTAGGGACATTTGCCGAATGGGCTGTAACTTCAAATAAACCATTTCACCAGGTTAAAATTCTAGCTCGCGACGGTGGCGTTCTTTATACAATTTCATTAGATGTTGGGCCTCCAATAAATTCTCCCTTAGCTGCTTTAATATCTCATCTCTCTGTCCCAAAGTGTTCTCAACTTGCACCATTACTGTAGTTCCATGCTCATATCTGTGAATTGTTGGTGGAGCTCTCCCATAGACCACCTCAAATGATGTCATGCATGTGGTGGTTTGATAGGAAGTATTGTACCAAAACTTAGCCCAAGAAAGCCATTGAACCCACTGTTTCTATTTAGAACTCAAAAAGCACCTCAAATATGTTTCCAAACATCTATTAAGAACCTCTGTTTGTCCGTCACTCTGCGGATGGTAAGCTGAACTCATATGCAACTCAGACCCTTAAAGACAAAAGTACTTAGCCCAAAATTGACTTGTGGACACCGTGTCTCTGTCTAAAACAATGGAACATGGCATACCGTGCAATCACGCCACCTTTTTAACAAAGGTTTTAGCCATTGTTGTAGCCAAATATGGGTGCTTGAGGGCAATAAAATGCCCATATTTAGAGAGTCGGTCAACCACTACAAGTATCACAGAAAACCCATTAGATGATGGAAGTCCCTCAATAAAATCCATGGAGACATCTTCCCACACACGATCCGGGATTGGTAACGGTTGAAGCAACCCACCTAGAGTTTGAGAGTCATAGTACAAACATCACAATGTCGAACATACTCCAAAATATCTCTCTTCATTCCCACCCAATAAAAATTTGCTGCAACTCATTTATAGGTTCGTAATGCTCCAGAATGCCCACCAATGGGTGTATCATGAAATTCATGGATAACCTTCATCTTGTGGCGAGATCTAGCAGGTAGAACCAGCCTCCCTTGGTACCACAACAACCCACCCTTGTCTAAAAATTTCTAAACAGCAGCCTCTCCCCTTTTAATTGCATCTTGAAGGTCAGCCAAACTTGGGTCATAACGGGCTTCATAATGAATTTCACCCAACCAAGTAGGTCGTGGACAAGAAAATGGCAGCCAAGTCTCCATGTAACCGCAACAATGCATCAGCGACTTTATTTTCTCATCCAGGATGATACTCGATCTCATAATCATACCCCATAAGCTTCACAATCCACCTCTGCTAGTCTAGTGTTGTAATTCGTTGCTCCAAAAGATATTTTAAACTTCTTTGATCTGTACAAATTTGAAACCTTCGACCCAATAGATAATTCCGCCAGTGATGGACAGAGTGAACAATTTCCATAAGTTCTTTCTCATAGGTTGATCGAGCTAAAGATTGACCCTATATGGCCTTGCTGTAAAAAGCCACAGGTTGTCCTTCCTGCATAAGCACGGCACCTAAACCTTTACCAGATGCGTCGGCTTCTATCACAAATTGCTTAGAAAATTTCGGCAAGGAGAGGACTAGTGCTTGAGTTATGACCTTCTTAAGATTTTGAAATGCCTCCTCTACTTCGACATTCCAATGGAATGCGTCCTTCTTCAATAGCTTTGTCAAGGGTGCTGCAATGCTGCCATAATTACGAATGAATTTTCGGTAGTATCTAGTCAATCTAAGGAAACCACGGAGTGCAGTAATGTTTGTTGGAGTAGGCCATGCTTCCATGCTACAAATCTTCGTAGGATCTGCTAAAACTTTAGCTTCACTGATTATGTGACCCAAATACTCTACTTTTTGCTGCCCAATTAAGCATTTAGATTGGTTGACATATAGTTAGTCTTCTAGTAAGGTGTCGAAAACCATTTGGAGATGGTGCAAGTGATCATTCCAATTTTTACTATATCATCGAAAAAGACTAGTACATACCCTCGCAATCAGGCACGAAATATGTCATTCATGAGTGATTGAAATGTGAAAGGCGCATTGGTGAGGCCGAAAGGCATTATTAGGAACTCATAGAGACCGTCATGGGTGTGGGATACCGTCTTATGGACATCATCAAGTTGCACTCGAATTTGATGGTACTTTGACTTGAGATCCAATTTAGTGAAGTATGCAGCACCATGTAACTCATCTAACAACTCGTCTATGGTAGGAATGGGGTAACGATCCTTCACCATAGCGCGATTTAGTGCTCAATAATCCACACAAAAGCGCCAAGAGCCATCTTTCTTTTTCACTAGCAAGACTGGTGATGAGAATGGACTAGAGTTGGGTCATATAATTCCGGTAGTGAGCATCTCCTTCACCACCCACTCTATCTCATTTTTTTGAATGTAAGGGTTGCGGTATGGTCTAACATTAATCGGTCCGCTTCCTGGTTCCAAAGTGATCCGGTGGTCATGAGATCATGATGGAGGCAATGTAGTGGGGATTGGAAATATGGCCTAGTATTGCTTCAAAAGTTGCTGCAATGTTACTACTTAATTTTGGTTCAACGATTCCTCCGCGGTAGATTCTGTAGGTCCAAGTAGTTGCATGACAATAGCACCAGTGTTGGTGGATGCCAACTTTTGAACATGACAATAGCACCAGCCTTGCATAACCCGACCTCTATCTTCACCACATATCACATATTTCTTCCCTTTGTCCCAAAATCCCATTGTGAGTTTACTCCAATCATGCAAAACTCTACCTAAGCCTTGCAACCATTGCATTCCCAAGACCACGTCTGACCCTTGGAAGTCTAAGGGGTATACATTGGCTTGAAATTGGAACTCTTGGATCTCCATAGGTATAGCCAAATATATTTCTTCACAGCTTAGCCATTTGCCATTGGCCACCATCACAGCAAAGGCGAAGACGCCGTTTTGCAACATCACATCCGCTTGGAAAATTTCAAACTAACAAAATTGTGCGTACTCCTACTATCAATGAGAATATGTAGCGGTCTCCCATTGATAATCCCGATCACGCGCATAGTCTGTGGAGAAGATACCCCCACTAAGGTGTGTAGCGAGATTTCAGGAGTGGTGGTTAGGTCTTCCTCTTCCTCAATTGTCACAGTTGGACCATAAATCTCTCCTTCTTCACCCATGACTTCGAGCAAAAATACCTGTTGCATCTTGCATCAATGGCTTGGCCCAAATTTCTCATCACAATTGTAGCACAGTCCTTTGTCACGGCATGCTTGCATCTCTGTCCAAGAAAGTTTTTTAAAGGTTGGGTTTTAAAGGGAACATGGGGCAAAGGATTGGGTTAGCTGTATATTTCCTTTGGCAGGTTGTGGAGTGGGTAGGAGCGCTGCTCTTGTTTGGGTGGAAGGGCATCGAAGCTTCTGTAATTTGTCTTCTTGTAAGCGAGCTAGACTAGTAGCACGGACCAAGGTAGTGGGTCTGAATTATTTAACCTTGGCGTGAATTTCTTCACGTAGTCCACCAATATAACCCCCAACAAGAGCCTTCCCTGGCCAATCTTGTACTCGGGCTGCCAAACGTTCGAAATTTTCTTGATATTCTCGCACTGTGCTAGTTTGGTGTAATTTGGCTAAAGCTTCATCAAAGTCTTCATAATTCGATGGCCCGAAACGGACACACAAAGCACGTGTAAATTCCTCCCATGAAACATCTGTCCTTGTTTTCTCAAACCACTGGTACCATTGAAGAGCATCGTCCAACAAATGGAAGGAAGCGAGAGTTATCTTCTCACTATTCTCCGTCCGTTGGTAACGGAAGAATTTTTCTGCCTTGTAGATCCATCCTGTTGGGTCTTCTCCATTGAATTGAGGAAAATCCACCTAAGAAAATTTAGTTTGTATTCCCCCAATAGTGCCTCCATTAGTCCCTTCTGAACCATGATTACGGCTAGCAGAGTTTTCTCAGTTATCGTGACTCTGGCTAGCTGAGCCTTCTTCGCGGTGGCTGTTGTGAGCAGTTGAATTTCTTTGGTTGTCCATCCCTTCAATTCTTCATCCCATCTGAGCTATCGTGTTGGCAAGGGCCTATACGCTCTCCTTGATATCAGTAAACTCCTTAGCGAACTCTTCTCCTTGGACTTTGATCTGTCTCCGGATAGAATGGTCACTAACCTCCAAGGCTGCTATCCGATCGTCATTAGCTGTTGAACGAGTAGATGGTGGGTTGCTGGTCATTTGGGCTTTAATACCAAATGATCTGTCCCAGTTGGTTTAAGGGAATTGTAGTCTATTCGAGACTACTAATCTCCAAGAATGAGGAAAAGGAAATGAAATTCTGGTTTAATTCTCTGTTGCCTCTTATTCATCATGATTCAACTTAAATACATACCAAATAACCACAACCGATAACAATGACAGCTATTCTACTTTAGCCGAAACTTTGGCTAAACTAGATAATAACTATAGCACCTATCCTAGATAAAGATAACAATCTAATAACAAATGATAATTACAAAAGATAACTAATCTCCCAGTTACAAGCAACTAAAGAAGTCCTTTATTAAACTAAACTCTTGGAGGCAGAGGCAATCTTCTCAACAAATTCACTGTTACTACTTAGCGGTGAATGTAATCCTGCTTTGGGACACAACATATGTGTAATATAATTGAAATTAATTTCCAAAATTTTATAATAAATAATGAGTATTATACGTAAACACACGTCACATCACCGGCTAGTTTTATTTAAATAAATGATTGTATTGGATAATAAAAAACAAATTTTATTATCTTTTTCAATGACAATCAAATTCTTTGTAGACTTGAAGCTGTGTTAAAAAATTTAGGGTTCTAACTTCTAATAATAAAAAAATTGGAACCTAATGTAGGCATGTAAGAAATTAAACTTTTTTTTATTATATATACAAGATAAAATTTTACTCTAACCTAATCTAAATATATATGTGTGTGAAACTCCCTCGTGGCTCTCGGAGACTTGAACTCCAGTCCTTACCCCTCACACCCCACAAGCACTTATAAGATTCCCAAAATTACATAAGTATGGAAACAATATTTAGTAATCAAATCACAGCAAATATGGAAGTATAAAACTAGGTAAATTTAAGTATAATTTCTTACAATCATTGCACACCTTTGGTGCGATGGTTACTCCACAAGTATAAGTGCTTGTGGAGTAACCATCGCACCAAAGGTGTGCAATGATTGTAAGAAATTATACTTAAATTTACCTAGTTTTATACTTCCATATTTGCTGTGATTTGATTACTAAATATTGTTTCCATACTTATGTAATTTTGGGAATCTTATATTGGAGAGTTTATTATTTCTAAATAAAATTTGTTGGGGAATTAATTTCTCATCGCTTGGGGTTCTCAATCTATTAATAAGTTTTATATCTTTTTGTCCTTTTTCTCGTCCACTCACTTGAAAATGCATTGTTCTGCATCACATTAATTGATATTATAGGTAATTATGGTACTTCTTCAACTCTTCAATGGCACTTCTCTTGTGGTGGACCTCACCTTTTGACAGCAGGATATTGATGAAACAATAAATTTAAGGAAATCAAAATTAAAAATAAAAATAAATAAATAACATACATCCCTTAGGTGTTGGTATTGGCCATTTAAATATAAAAATGTAGCGCCTCTATTAAACTGGCCTAATAAATAAATTGGTTTTAAAATTATAATGGTTGATTGGTGGGGAAATAAATTTGACTGAAGGAAATAATTAGTTTTAGTTGTAATGCTTGCATGGTTGATTGGTGGGCATTTTATATTTGATTAAATAGGAAACAACAAGCAAAGATAGTAATCAATGTTATAATATGGTCATGTACAGACATCTCAAGTTATCAATGAATTGTGGAGGAACTTGTAGAATTTTAGGTTGTAGGAAAAGCCATAACACGGCCAAGTTATCACGTTCATTCATTTCTTGTGTTCTGCTTGAGTTGTTTGTTCGTTTGTCCAAATGGAAAGACATTTAGTCTCTGAATCATATGTATATTGTGAGTTGTGTTTTGGTGGTGTTAAAAAGCTATACTGTTATTTTTAGCACCATCAAATACAAATTTATGGCTATATTGATAGAGCCAAAACTAAATAATTTGACTTCTCAACTATAGTACACGGCCAAAAGTGGCGGGGCGGTAGGTAAAAAAAAAAATTATTATTAAATTACATATTCACACTATTTTATGTTAAATATATTATTTTATTCATATTTTCACACGTGAATATATTATTTTATTATAATAGATATGTTATTTTATTACGGTGAAAGTTAAAATAAAATCACTGATGCTAAGAATTTTGTAAAATAAAAATATAAAATGGATAAAGTAACTTTTTATAAAGTTATTATGGCTCCACCAACATAGATGCTCACTTAACAAATCGTGCAGCTGACGTATTGGTCCCTCATAAATCAATATAAAATAATAACATATGGTGAAATTGTGTTGCGTCTCTTTTGTATAATATAACGTCATAAATGCAAAGGACTGGTGCATCAAAGACCATTACTTTCCATCCGTTACAACTAACTCATTAACAACCATGCCTTTCTTTTGTTCTTTTTAAATTCAATTCCATTTTCCCATAAGCTCCACCACCATTGCATCATTTCAGTTCCACACTCTATTGCTAGCTTCTGTAAGGTCTTTTTGTGTGTGTGTGTGTGTGTGTGTGTTTTATGTATGCGAAAGAGGTTGGTTTATGATAGCTTAATAAAGGGGTTATGGTGGTTTTGTTAATTAGCCCTTCTGTTTGCATAATAATTAAAACAATAAAAAATAAAATAAAAAAGGCCTTTTGTTTTGTCAAATGAGATTTCTTGTGTATGTCTGAGGATTAATTTCAGTGTTTCCAAGGACCATGGTTTAGTTTGCGCCAACCTTTTTTATACGGCTAGTGTGATCACTGATGGCGTCATCAGCGTGTTTGGTTGGATATATATGAAGATGATTATGCATAAGTCATGAGTCATGAGTCATGAAGAATCTTTTTGTTTTGCATTTGAGCTCTATTTCCTTTCTATTTCTTTGTTTTCTTTTTCCTGTGGACTTTTGCATGCGGTTTTGGACTTACTTTTTGAGTTCTAAAACTCTTGGGTTTGTAATTTTGTTTTCATATTTCTCATATCAGGTAAATGTGCTCATCTGACCTTTTTCTCTTGTTGTTTTTGTCCCCTCCATTTTTGTGTTTTGCATTAATTCATGTTAGTTAAATATTGTAAAAGATATTTCTTTTTTGACTTATAGACCCTATTTTTCTAAAGAGTTCGGTCATTCATGATTTTTTTTCTTTGCTATATATTTGGTGTCCTACTCAGATTATCTAAGATTCTAATGGTGCTTTTCAGTTGCCTAGTAGACTAATTTTTCCTTCCTCTTCTGGGTGAATTGCATATGACTTTTTTTTTTTTTTATAATAATTTGATAGTTGAGGAAGGGAGAATTTGAATATTGAACGTTGGAAATGCCATGAAGTACAAGTTGAGCTACAAGCCTCGTGGCATAAAATTTTGAACATTCAATTTTGCAATTATTTTAATGTTTTTGGTATATAAATTTTCTAACCGCTTCCGCATGCCATTAATTGACCGTTGCCTAAATGATTTAGTGGTGCCATAAATTTTGTAGACTTTTGAATCTATAAGTCTATGTGCTGATGCTTCTCTTGTCCAGGTTTCACAATTTGGAAAAAAAAAAATGAAGACTTTTTCAGCTAAGGTTGAAGAGGGAAGGGAATGCCTAGATGAGAAGCCAGCAGTTGGTCCTGTGTATCGTAATTTACTCTCCAAGAATGAGTTTCCTCCACCTGATCCCAATATTAGTACAGCTTGGGATGTTTTCAGGTATTTCTGTTCATAAATGATTTGTTTTCAGTCATAACAAAAGGCAAGGATGTGTTGCATATCACATATGATTCAAGTTCTGCTATATTTCTTAGTAAATATGTTAAATTATGTGAACCAGGCCATAAAGGTGAAAACAAAAGCTACAGACCATTGTATAGTGAACAGCTTGAGTAATCAAATTAACTTTTATGATCAAAGTTGCAACATAGTTTAAAATTTGACTAGTGGTGATTGCCAATGCTTTGTAACATTGGCTTTATATTATTATAGGCCTAAAAAGATTAACATTGTTCCTTAAGTTTGGGGGATGCTTCAAAGATAAATAATTCTTCTTTAGTTCATTTCCTTGACAATCTAAGGGTCTTGATATGCAGCATATCTGTGGAGAAGAATCCTCAAAATAGGATGCTTGGATGGCGTAAATTTGTTGATGGGAAGGTAATTATCTTTTGGAGTGATCTTTATATTTGTGTCAAGTAGTTTTGACAAGTGATTTGTGATTTTGTTTGATCCTTAGCTAGGACCTTATGTATGGAAGACATACAAGGAAGTTTATGATGAAGTTATGCGTATCGGTTCTGCATTACGAGCATCTGGTGCTGAACCTGTAAGTCCACATATGCTGATTTACCAGGGGCTTATGATTAGAGTGCATACTAAATAAAAGTTTTTGGCAACTAGAGCTATTCTCTTTCAGTAGGCTTATTTATTTCTGGCTTTCTTCATATTCCTCTGACAGGGCTCCCGGGTTGGGATTTATGGATCAAACTGCCCTCAGTGGATTATGGCTATGGAGGTCTGTTTTGACATTTTATCCAGCCTTGTTTCACTCTTTGTAGAAGTGTTTTATCTTTATCTTTTGATAATCTGAAATGAATAAGCTGTTCAAATTTTGTGTAGGCTTGCAACGCCCACAGTTTGGTTTGTGTGCCTCTTTATGATACCCTTGGTAAACATTCTTGCAAATTTTCCTAGTTTCTGTCCTAAATTTTTTTTTGTCCCCTTCTTTCTATCTCTCTCTCTCTAAAGGACCAGCATTGATTTTTTTGACCTAAAAGCTTCCAAATTGATTTCTTTGTGCAAGAGATGGGTCCACCGTCCACCATGCTTGGTGGCATTCATTAATTTTGTTCAAGTAGAAGCTTTGCCAGATAATGACCCTCACATTTATTTTTGTTTCAGTTTCTGGTCCAAATGAAAGCATCATATTAAACTTTTATTAAAATTGAGCCAATTTGATTGACTCTCATATCTTGATCCTCTAGAATCATTGGCTGTCCTGCCTGGTTGTACATTGCTTGCTAGTACACTTTGTCATGGATTTTCTAATTCCTGATTCATTCTTGTATTTTTCAGCGGCTAATTTCTATTATCAAGTTTCATTTTTGAAACTTTTCATCAATTTGAGGCTTTTTTTCTACATATAATTTTTGGAAATTTAATTAAAAACTTAAGGGTTGTGTTGGATGCAGGGCCAGGCGCTGTCAATTTTATTCTCGATCATGCAGAGGTTGATTTTGTTTTTGTCCAGGATAAAAAACTGAAAGAAGTAAGAACTTCAAAAAATTGAGTTGCTTTTTGATAAAATGATATGCTTAATCACATGAGCTCACATTTCAAAAGCAATGGATGTTCTGATTGGACAAATGTTCTTGTATTTGCAGCTACTGAATCCTGATTGTAAATCTGCTCAACGGCTGAAAAGTAAGAATGACTAAATAACTGCAGTCTGCTCCATGTTAAGGCTTTCTACTGAGTTTAGTTGTGGTTGCAGTTATGGTGTGCTTCACTTCCTTGACAGAGGAAGAGAAGAATAAGGCAGCTGAAATTAGGATAAAACCATACTCATGGAATGAGTTCCTTCATATGGTCAGTTTCCCATTGTCTTGATTGAATATCTTGTGCAATAAACTAATCTGTACAATGTAAATAAAAATAGAACATGTGTTTCCTTTTCTTCAGTAGTAACTTTTCCTTAAAAAGAAGAGTATCTGTACATCTTCTACTAGATTAGAACTAGTATTTGCGATTCATTGTGCTCTGATCTATATGTTTTGACGCTTTTTTCTATCTTCCTGGAATTTGTCTTAGTATATCTCTAGTTGAAGATCTTAAATAAATCTATGCTATGGATCTCTCTCACAGCTATGTGAGCATTGTGTGTTTGGGCCCATCTTATATGCAAATTTTTGTGCAATTCATGCTGTGCATTGTCATGTCCCATATATCCATTTTGCATAAAAAGTGGATTTATTTTCCCCCAAAATTTTGTAAGATGTATGGGTTACTTCTCACCAAAGCTTAGGTTAACTAACTTTGAAATGTCTCATTCTCACTGACAACATATTACTGTCAATTCGCATGCTTTCTTCTGTTTTGGTTGATCTTAAGATTTTGTTGTTCATCAGGGAAAAGAAACCCCATCAGAGATTTGTCCACCTCAGGCTTTCCACATTTGCACAATTATGTACACAAGTGGCACGAGTGGAGATCCTAAAGGTGTTGTGTTAACACATGAGAACATTGCCTCTTTTATAAGAGGGATGGATCTATTTATGGCACAATTTGAAGACAAGGTAAACATGGTTCTTGAACAGCTGATAGGTTTTTTCTACATCTCTTCTCTTGTTGTTTAATTAATCTCCATGACATCTTGCTTAGCTATATAAAATTCTGGTGACTCTTTTCCTTTGCATGAGTCCCAAATACAAAGATAAGGACTTGTTGTGCAAAATCTAATGTTCCACTTTGTATGTGTCTCCCCTATCAACTAAAACCATGTGATATGTTGTGTATTCATTATTAAACTTGATAGATCAACATTCCATTTAACAAAATGTAATTTTTACTATGGATAGATGAATGAAGATGATGTGTATCTTTCTTTCCTGCCCCTGGCTCATATCCTTGATCGCGTGATTGAAGAGTATTTTTTCCGTAATGGTGCTTCTGTTGGCTACTATCATGGGGTATGCCACTGAAACTACTTCATCACTTGTTTGAAGTTTGGGACTAATTTTTTTGTTTCTTTCAACTGTATGGTATACATGAGAAAAGACGGGGGGGGGGGGGGGGGGGGGGGGAGGGGAGGGATGATATGTACACACACACATTAATTGTTATTATGCTTGATTGATGAAGTGAAATAGGACAAATTGAGGAATTTGTCTTCTTGTAATTGTGGTGGATTAAAGTGTAGTAGGATTTGTGGAATTAAGATTTAGAGTTGTTGAAGAAAGGGTTATAGGGTTGTGTTAGGAAGTAAAAGGGGATTTGATAGCTATTTTGGTAGAAGAAAGTAAGAGGGGATTTAGGGTTTTGATAAGTACTATTAGACTGGGCAGAATTGAATTCGGACCCATTAACCCAACCCAAACCCGAAAGAGAATACCTGATTTGGATTCAGAGCAAAAAACAAGTCAATCTATACCTGACCTGCTTAACTTCTGAGTAGGGTCAGTCAAACCTAAGATATTTTATTCTAGAAAATTCTAGACTCAACTAAAGTACCCAAATACCCTCAATTCCTAGGAATAAATTTAACCCTAAATATAAAGTTGAAAAAAAAAAAAAAAAAAAAAAAAAAACCTGCTTAATCCAAAAAGACTCATACTTAAACCTTTAAAACAACACAAATTATATTTCAATTTAACTTCACATGTGAACCCCAAAAGATAATTCTTGAATAGAAAAATTTGCAAAGTAAATGGAAAATTAATCTTCCATGGCTGCATCATGGAGCAAAGAATCAAAATATGGAATTCACCAATTTCAGCATTGAAAAGGTACGGTCAGGTTGCTAGGTATTGCAGTGGTGTGCTGATGATGGTGGTATAAATAGTTGGTAACTTGTGGTAGTGGTGCCATTTTTTGTTTTGGGGGGGGGGGGGGTGTTAAGGATAGTTAATTTCCTTATTTTTCTTCGAAGGGAGTAATGCTGTGTACAATTTCCCACTGCTTTAAAGAGTCCAAATATTAGCATGTAGAACCCTCTATCTCACTTCTAATGGTCCATAATTTTCTCATGACTCTTTGACCGTTATATGTTTTTGTCTAAAATTATGATTTCTTATTTTAAGGATCTTAATGCATTGCTGGATGATTTGATGGAGCTGAAGCCAACACTCTTTGGTGGGGTACCTCGAGTTTTTGAAAGAGTGCATGAAGGTATTGAAACTAGTCATTTGTGTAAGCCAAAATTTATAAATTCATCAATCTTGGCTAATCAACTTATCTGCTCCTGCTCAACTTTATTTTAGGTATAAAAAAAGCATTACAAGAACTCAATCCAGTAAGGAGAAAAATTTTTGACATTCTATACAGACAGTAAGTTGGTCTTATATATATTCCAGCATGTTCACTTCATAATAATTGCTTTTCTGTCTAGTTCTTATGTAATAAAATTTTGGTTAATTTTATGATGCTATCGTACCATTCTATTACAATACAGCAAACTTGCATGGATGAATTTTGGGTGTAAACAGAAAAATGCATCACCGTTGGCTGATCTGTTGGCATTCAGGAAGGTAGTATCTTTTTTCCTTCTGTACTAGCGTTTCAAAACTGACTATCTGGCCACAAACAGAAGCTCACAAAATGCTGTTGTCACGGCCCAAATCTGAACCCCAGATTTGCAACCATGACTGGCATGTTAATACCAAGTCTAATCTTGATATTAACGCGAACCCTACTAAACCTGTAAACAAAAACTTTTCTAGTTGCTACTCGATAAAGAAAGCATCTAATGTTTTCTCCAAAACATAATGAGAATCAATTATGATAATACCATCAATTATGATAATACCACAAATTCGTATATTAATATCTCTAATTACATCAAGAATTCCAACTCTCAACAACTGATTTTTAATTACAAAGATCTCTACAGAAATATGCACAGAATTCTTGATACAATTAGAGATATTAATATATGAACTTGTGGTATTATCATAAATGATGGTTCTCATTATGTTTTGGAGAAAAAATTAGTCATTCCCAACAACTGATTTTTAATTACAAATATCTCTACAGAATATTGGAAAGTAAATTATAGTAGAAATAAAATTTAAACACATAATCCCTATAAATAAATAATATAATTCAGTCGGAATATTACAGCTATACCATGTGATCTCATCTTATTGAATGCCATTTAATCATGAGGACTCCTACTCAAGTTTTTCTTTGCGTCTATTTAAGATTGTACAAGGATCACTGCCTATATAATACTTAAGACTGCTTGAATAAAATGGAACTCTCTCCACATTATTGTCTTTCCTGTTTAACCAAACAATGCATTAGTTAAGCTCAGAAAAGCTTCCCTTGACTTTGAAATGTCCATTATTTTTGTCAATTTTTTTTAGATTAAAGCCAGATTAGGTGGTCGGGTCCGGCTAATATTATCTGGAGGAGCACCCTTGAGCTCTGAGGTGGAAGAATTCTTGCGGGTTACTTGTTGTGCCTTTGTTGTCACAGGTTATGGTAAGCACTTCTTTTTATAGTGGTACACATAGCAAGTACAGACCATGAAGGTTCAGTTACAACAAGGAGGATATTCTGGTGTGACCTAAACTATATTTGCATAAAACACCAGCACTACACAGTCCACCATAAATATTAACTGATTTTGATGAAGTAGCATAATCAGCAGACTTCTATAAAGTTTTTTTTATCTCATTTTAAGAGTATTCTGTGACAGCTATATTTTCCATTTCTTCAAACTGCTTCACATATCATCCTTCCTGCAAACATGAACATTAGTTTCTGTTTGAAATATTATGCTTTAGTTGGGGTTAGTGGAAATCTTCTGTAGGCCAAGGAGTTGATTTCATTATTAATGTTGCATTTTTTTGGGGGACAAATTTAGACCCCGGTTGTGCCAATAAACAAATTTTAAACCAAGTTAAATTAAGTAATCAATTATTTACATGAGCCAGATCTTGGTTAAACAATGCGTACCATATCACAATGGAAATAAATGAGACAAACAATATGGTGACGAAGAGAAAAACCTGAAGCAGGAAAAACTCTCCGAGAGTTTAACCACCAACCCCAAGGGAAAATAGATCCACTATTATAAAATGAAAGTTTTCTTTCCCATGACAACTAGGAATAGGCAAATCCAAAATTGCACTTCTTAAAATAGATTTAACCCTAAATTTACTGTTACTTTGTGATCCCACACAGCTCCAACTCCGTGGATTCTTCTGTCTGTGGAGTCCGTCAAATATGAACACCCACTTACAACTTCCAAAACCCTCTTGAAGATTGTTTCCAGCAGCTTTTATGTGTACTGGATGCAGCAACTTCAAATAAATCTCTGGATCTTCAGTAATCTTCCAATTGATCTCCAGATGACGCTTTAAGAGAGCTTGGTCAACCCTAACCCTAGGTGTACAATGCATAGCTTCCAAAAACTCTGAAATAACATGCTCTAGGTCTCCTTTTAGGAAAAGTCTTAGCTGCTCCCGGAGCATGGAGAAATTGTGCTCCCTACTCTCACATTTATGGTGGACCCCACCATGAATTTAATGAGTGGATCCCACCATAAATGTGAGAGGAGGGAGCACCATTCTCCGTACTCCGGGAGTACCTAAGAATTACTCTTCCTTTTATACCTCGGCTTGGAATCAACAAAACCCTAGAAGCACTAACGTCTGATTGGGCTGAAATAGGATTCTGACAACAAGATTCTTGATTTATTGACATAAGTTCTCAATCGATCAACATTATTGGCAGACCTCGACTGATAGACTGTGTTGAGAAAGTGTCGAGAATCCTAACTTTGCAATTCTTACTGAGCAGTAACTGGAATATGTGGACTTCAAATAAACTTTAAATGCACTATGTATGATTTTTGTTCACGGTTTGCCAACCTAACACCATGGCTCCACATTTATACATATTGAACAAGTTCCATTGTGTTGCAGGGTTGACAGAAACTTGTGGACCAACTACTATGGGCTTTCCTGATGAGATGTGCATGATTGGTACTGCTGGTACCCCTACTGTGTACAATGAGCTGTGCCTGGAGGAGGTCCCAGAGATGGGTTACAACCCACTTGGGGAGCGAGCATGTGGTGAGATATGTGTGAGAGGGAAGAGTGTCTTTTCCGGGTACCACAAAAATCCTGAATTAACAAGAGAGTCCATCAAAGATGGCTGGTTTCATACAGGTTTGAAAAGTGTCATTTCCTGTTTTTATTAGTTTTATTTTGGAATGTTCTGTGTCCTGATCTTTTCATTCTTTGGCATCCTCAGGGGACATAGGAGAAATGCTTCCAAATGGAGTTGTTAAGATTATAGATAGAAAGAAGAATCTCATAAAACTTTCCCAAGGAGAGTATGTTGCATTGGAGCATTTGGAAAATGTTTATGTTATCACTCCAATTGTTGAAGATGTGAGCATCTTATCCTGTTTTTCATTTAATGTCTAAACAATTTTTTTTTAAAAAAAATTATAGTTGACCCTCTTTAAGGTTTTTTTTTTTTTTTTTTTTGATGGGAGACCCTCTAAGGTTTGATTGAATGCCTAAACTTTTTTTTTTTAAATTATAATTCACCCTCTAAGGTTTGTTCTTATCACAATTTAGTTCATAAAAATTTTCAATTGCTATGTTTGACCACCCTCTAAAATTTGATTGAAAATGAAATTGTTAGGATTCCATCCAAATTTTTGTGGATAGACTTTTAAAGTTTTAGTACAACTTGCCTCTTATGGTTTGGCCCTATCGCATTTGAATCTCACTAAATATTTTAATTGCTACATTTTGACCTCCTGAAGTTTGGATTAAAATGAAATCATTAATAGGTCTTTGGATGGAACCCTAATGGTTTTATTTTAGTCAAAACCTTAGGGGGCAAATATGGCAATTGAAAGCTTATGTACTAAATTGTGATATGGCCAAACCACATGGGATAAATTGTAATTTCTCAAAAATTTATAATTCAGTCATTAGATTTTGATAATGGGTATATATAGCTTAGTTGATAATATCTCCATTGTTTTGAAGATCTGGGTATATGGGAACAGTTTTAAGTCAAAGCTAGTTGCAGTAGTTATACCACATGAAGAAAACGCCAAAAAGTGGGCATATTCAAATGGTCATGTGGGTTCATTCTCTGAACTGTGTTCCCTTGATCAGTTAAAGAATTATGTGCTCGCTGAGCTGAAGTTTACTGCTGAGAGAAACAAGGTACTAGTATCTGTTTCAAATAAACTCATACATGTTTATGTGTTATCCCATATAAGTTGAGTAACAGTAATGACTACCAGCTCATTGCCAGTAATTTGCTTTTATCCTTTTTACCAAAATACATTGCTTCCCTTTTGTTAAACCAGCTGAGAGGTTTTGAACAAATCAAAGGAATCATTCTAGATCCCTTTCCCTTTGATATGGAAAGAGATTTGATAACAGCAACAATGAAGAAGAAAAGAAATAATTTGCTTAAATTGTATCAGGTACGTTGAAGCCCTCTCTTCTTCTCCTTGAGTTTCTATTAAATCATTGTAAGCCTAAGGCAAGTGAGTAACTGCATATTTTACAGGCACAAATTGACAAACTCTATGGAATTTGACTGGATGACAATAATAAAGGTTTTGGGATTAATAAGAGACAGTTGGTACGGGAGTTGTGTATGCAAATGTATCAGTTGTCCCTCTCCTCAAATTGCCTACAAAATTGTTGTCCTACTGCTACTGGTGTAATTTCTCTGCTGAATACTAATGTAGAGCGAAACTGTGAAACTGTGTTACATCTTAGTCCTCTTATGTGTTGGATTTTGTTCATAATAATAATAATAATAATAATTCATTTCCAACGTATCAAAATTACCAAGTGCATAGCATGCCACGAAGCACAAGTACAGTTGTTGGCCTACATATATTATAAAATGACACGGCCATAGCTACCAAGCTTTGTTTATTTTGTTACTCAATCCAACCAGCACAATGAATTAGATAAATCATTCAAAATCCATCTTTGCCACCCCATGGTAAAGTTTGGTTCTTTTGCAAAATTCCCAAAATTTATAAATTCAATTAATATACCCAGAATAAAATAATGTGAGTTATTAAGAAATCTAATTTTTGTGAATTTCAATTCCTAGAAGTTCAAATTCTCAACAAAATATATATATATATATATATATATATATATATATATATATATATATATATATGTGTGTGTGTGTGTGTGCGCGCGCGCTTGCAAGGGCGCACCTGCTTTAAAGCCAACACGATGCTCCTTTGGTCAAATGACCAAGATATTGACAATTACCACATATGATCAAGAACAGAGCATCTATAATCAAATGAAAGCATTAAAGCCAATTGATAAGGAAAAAGGTAGAACCATAAATACTATTTGAAATAATGAAGAGGTGCTTGATAATATTCCATTCCTTGAATACTATTCCATTCCTTGAAAGCCCATGAATAATAGAGCGAATGAAATGGGAGATACTAAAGCATCCCAAGTATAGCATAATGAGCCCAAGTCACGGTAGCTCCGGATGAAAGGAGAATAGGGGCATAAAGAAAAGGGATTTCCCTATGTGTGTAATTGTATATATATTTCATAACTTTTAGAATAAAATTAGTCACCCGCACAATGTGCAGAAAAATTTGATGATTTGTTTTTTAGTTAAGTGAAAAATAAAAATAGTAAACGAGATTTATAAGTGTTAGTACTAAACCCTTCATAAAATTATATGATTATTTTTTAACAAAGTATAGTTGATATAATATATTAGATTTTATTTATAAAATCTATCTATATTTGTTTACAATTTTGTGAGTTTTTTTTCAAGGAACATAATGTATTTTGCATTCAAATATTGTATCAAGCGAGTTATTTAGTAAATAATGTAATGTGTGGTTGAAATTTGTTTCTAGTATTCCTTACAAATAGCCAATCGTCTATACGTCTTGAATAGCTTAAAGAAGAAGCAGATTTAAGTAAATCCATAAGGCAAAACATAAAACCCTAACCTGCTCTGATACCGCTTGTTCATTTTTATACCCTTAAGACACGACCAGATTAAACTAGTTATTTAGCCAAGTGATTAACTTAGGTAAATTATGCAGATCTAGATTAACACATATAAATCATATCATTGTAAAGTGCGGAAAATAAAGAACACAACAATATAATAACCCAGGAAAACCAAACCGATAAAAAACTTGGGAAGAATTTAACCTAGCTATCTTTAAGGTAAACTGAATCCACTATAAAAGAATTGAAGTTTACACAATAGCAACTTACATAAAAAATAAAAATAAAAAATTGTAATTTTATCAAGAACTTAACAATATTTGGTCGATAAGGTAACGTAATTGTTAATAAAGGGCGAAAATTGGTCATTAGCCATAATTGCTCAAGAATATAGTTAGTAGGTATTGTTTTGAAAGATTATATAATACTAATATCTCGGCTCTCAGAGAGTCGATTTTGAACCTATAAATCGAGCCTCAGAGGCTCGATTTTCATGTTCTAAACAGATCTGATGTGGCGCTTTTCCACGTGGCGGCCACCTGAAAATTGAGTTTCTAAAAGTCGATTTACATGTGAACAATTAAATACTCTATTTATGTTGTCAGTTGCATCCACGTGAACTCCAGCTAGTTATCGAGTCTTAGAGACTTGATTTTTAAAAAGTGAAATCAAGTCTCAGAGACTCGATTTGCAATGGTTGGTCCAATTTAATCCACGTGGTTAGGGCAGCTGCTCTTTAGTCCACATTACCTATTTTTCTGGGGTCTGCCGTTTCCCACACCAAAAAATCCAGCAGCTTTCTTTTCCTCTCTCACACTCTCTCTCTCACTCTCATACAAAGCTTCAAATCAAACTCACCCCCCCATTTACACATCCTCATGTCAGGTAAGGTTTTTATAGCATACACTCTCTCTAGTTGTTAGTTTTTTTTTTTTTTGCTGAATAGTTGTTAGTTACATATATGTAATGTTAGGGTTTTTTTATGGGTAGTTGTTAGTTACATATATGTAATGTTAGGTTTTTTTATGGGTATGTATCATGAGTTTTTTTGTTTGGTTTGTTATTTTTCTTTATATTTTTGATAGAATGATTTGAAGATTTGTGTGTTTAGTTTTTTTTTTTTATTTGAGTATGATTAATGATTTTTTTTTTTTTTGAAACAAATGGTAATGATGAGTATATATGCAAATGTGGGGTTTGTATATGCATATGATGTAACAAGTTAGTGTATATATGCTAGGCTTTTTTTTTATAAAAAGTAAAAAAATATTTAAGATATATTTGTATTGTTAGGCTTTTATCACGGCTATTTTTGTTGTTGTTTGGTTTAATATTTTTCATTATTTTTTTGTTAGAATTATTTGAAATTTTGTAGTGGGGGTGAGTTTTGTCTTTAGTTTTTTTTATTTGTTTGAGTATGAAATGATAATGATTGAGTGTGTTTGTATGTGATGTGGAGTGAATATATGCAAATGTGGGGTGTGTTTGATGTAAGAAGTTGTAATTTTTGTACTTTGAGTACATAAAAATGTTTTGTAATTGTGTTAAAATATGTCACTAACATATTACCCTTGACTCTAATAGGTTCACAATCTCTGAAGAATATTGACATAAATGTATACTATAGTGGACCCCTTTTCAATCCTGAACAGATTGACGGATTCCCATTTCAAGGGCCGAGTATCGAATGCTATTACATGATGATACGTCGTAAGTTGAAGATATTGAATGATTTGAAGATGAAAATAATGAAAGAACTGAGTTTGAGCCCTACTTGTTATGACATAAATATTATTTATCGTTACCCACAAGAAGTCCTTCATGAACGAATAAATTACAAGTACATGGCGA